>NW_005201228.1:0-1540 GCF_000372725.1 Emiliania huxleyi CCMP1516 | reverse complement strand
GGGAGTGGCGGCAGCCGGCGTTCGCCTGGAAGAGGCGTGGGTGCGCGAGCACCGTCGCCTCCGTCGCCGATGCGTTCGCGATGGTCGCGATGAGAGCGGCGCGCTCGTCGGCGCGCGCCTGGGGAGGGAAATGTCGCGGAAATGTCGCGGGCGTGTCGCGGGCGGGCGGCGGGGCGGGCGGGTGGGCGGCTTCGGGCGGATCCCTGGGCCCCCTCTCGAGGCCTCTCGGGTGGTCACCTCGGCCGGGGACGCGTACAGCGCCGCCTTCATCGCGGCGAGCGTGTAGAGGGGGAGGAGGCGCAGGTTCTCTGGCAGCAGCAGCGCCGCCGTCGTCTTAGCGTGTGGGGGGCAGAGCGAGCGGTACGCGCGCAGCGCCTCGAGGCATGCGTTCTGCAGCTTCTCGGCGCCCGTGAGCGGCGACGCGCTCAGCGTCGCCTCGGCGGCCAGCCGCGCGGTGAGCGAGACGCACGCGTCGACGTCGGCCGAGTCGAAGATCGAGTTGAGGGCCGAAGTGACGGGCAGCTCGAGGGTGAGGACGCGGATGCGCCGCTCTCCTGCGGAGTCAAATGCAGCCGGCTCACGAGTCGACACCCGAGCGGGAGGGCCGGCGGTGCGCCGCTCGCCCGAGGTGGTTGTGTAGAGGAGCGCGGCTTGCAGGCAGGCCGTCGACGCGCCGATCTCGTTCTCCTCGTGCGCGATCTCGACGGCGAAGGACTTGTCCTCGTCCACCTACCCGCGGGGACAGCCAGCCGTGCACTCATCACTGGAAGAAGCAGTCTCTATGGGCGTGCCCAAGCGACACCTACTCACTCCGACCCGCCCGTCGGAATGCGCGGCCCCCCCGCACGCGGCCAAAGTCCCGCCCTCGGGCCACGTTTGGGAGCGCGAGGAGGTCGACGCCCCGGATGAAGAAGTGGCCGTAGAAGGCGGCGATCCGCAGCCCGCGCGAGGCGCGGACGCGCATCACCGCCTCGAGCCCCTGCTCCCGCGTCAGCGAGTGCTGCAGCGCGCGCGAGAGGCGCTCGCCTATAGGGAGCTAGAGCTCGCCTAGGCAGCTGGTGCGCAAAGCGATCCTCGCGGCCGGCGGGATGAGAGCGCTGCAGCGAGCGCGCGCGCGGGGGGGGGGGCGCGCGCCCGCAGCCACGTCCGAAAAGGCGGGGAAGTGCTGCACCGAGCCGCCGGTGTGCCGCGCGAGCAGCGCGAGGGTGGCGAGGTCGGCGTAGGCGGAGTGGCACGCCCACACGTCGATGCACAGCTGCTGCTTTGAGCAGTCGACCGCCTGGGTGGGCGGGGAGAGAGTGTGAGAGTGCGAGAGTAGCTGCAGAGACCGGGGACGCAGGCGCTATATCTCGCTATATCTCGCCATATCTCGCCATATCTCGCCATATCTCGCCATATCTCGCCATATCTCGCCATATCTCGCTATTCTCGCCAGCGTCTTGTAAAAGTCGCAGGCGGGCGCGAGCAGCCCGCCGCCCTCCGCGCCCTTTCCGTTTCCGGCGCCGCCCGCCCCCTCGCGGTGAGGAGCTGCCTTGGGGGA
>NW_005201229.1:5625-8277 GCF_000372725.1 Emiliania huxleyi CCMP1516 | reverse complement strand
GCCAGCTGTTTGTCGACCGCGCCTCCATCAACCTGCACTCGGACATGCTCGAGCACCCAGACTTCTTTTGGGAGGTGAGAGAGAAAGGAAGAAATCAGACACGGGTCCTGTCGAGAACCCCGAAAGAGGGTGAGGGCACGAGAGGACCCGAGAGGACCCGAGATGGCCCGCAATCTCCCGCCACCTCCCGCCACCTCCCGCCACCTCCCGCCACCTCCCGCCACTTCCCGCCACCTCCCGCCACCTTCCCCACTCTCCCGCACTCTCCCTCACTCTCCCTCAGGATGACGAGTGGCTGGGCATCTACATGCGCGTGTCCAAGTACCTCGAGGCCGAGCACTGCGGTGGGTCGGCGGCCTAGGCTGTGAACGGCGCCTCTTCACGCCTCGAGCTGTGGACAGGTCGAGCGGCGGGTGGACGTGCTGAATAAGCGGCTCGACCTCATCAAGGAGCTCTTCGACATGCTCGCCAACGAGCTGCACACGTCCCACTCCAACATGCTGGAGTGGTTCGTCATCGTCCTCATCGTCGCCGAGATCTTCTTCCAGGTCACACACACACGCTCACACACGCACGCACACACACACACGCACACACACACACGCACGCACACACACACACGCACGCGCACACACGCACGCTCACACACGCACGCACACACACACACACACACGCACACACACACACACACGCCCCCCCCCCCACACACACACACGTGTGCTCCGTGGGACAGCCCTCGGCCCACACTTGCGTGTGGAGATGTGCATACCTCCAACCTCCCTCGAGATTCCTCGAGATGGCCTGAGATTACCCGCGATTCTGATCTCTGCTCCCAGGTACTCGAGCTCGTTCAGCTCGAGCGGAATTGAGAGGCCGGCGACTTCACCCACGAAGCCCACCGTCTTTAGACCACCCGTATCCTCGGAGAGGTGTGTCACTCTGCGCACCCGCTGTCCAGTCGCTGGCTTTTGGCATGCGTTGCGTAGCGCCGCGTAGCGTGTCCTTGGCCTTGCTCGCCAAAGTCGAGCCAAAGTCTCTATCTCACACAATAATGTGTTGTGCCCTCGCCTCCCCACGAAAGAGATAGACTCTATACACGGCTTTTATGTGTGCGTGGATCAGGATCGTGGGGCGACCGGGCGCGCATGTGTGTGCGTACTGTAACTGTCTCTCTGACCAATCGTGCTTCGTGCGCACGACCCACTAGCCACGCTAGAGCCCCTGGTAGGAAAACCGACGGCGTCTCTAGTTGATGGAATCTGGGTTTGGAGATGATGGAGCTTAGGGGACCCCTAGCTAGGCTTAAAAGGGTGGGCCCTGGGGCGCCTGCGGCTTAAACGGCTTAAAACTTGCCATGGCAAGTTTTAAGAGCTGCTGGGCCGCCAATTCCTTAAACGGTCTTAAACGCTTAAACGGTGCGGGAGAGCTCCCGAGGTCGATGGTCCGGGAGGCTCCCGGTAGACACGCCGGAGGCCGGGAAGCCGGCTACAGTCAGCTAGCACGCGTCCCCTATGCGAGTATGGCTCCTGCCAGTGCACCAGACTTACAGATGTGTCTTCAGAGGCGGGTTTGTGCCTAACAACGGCAGTATTGGAGAAAACGGCGCGGAACCCAGCGACGCGTGCCGGCGAGGCCGATTTTCTTAAACGGTCTTAAAAGAGGGACCCCCCGTGCCTGCAATCTCTTAAACGGCAAGTTAAGCCCCCAAACCTCCTCGTTTCTTAAAAGGTCTTAACAAATCCCGCCCTCAGAACCCTAGGGGTCCCCTAAGTGATGGAGGGAAGACGGAAGATGGCCTTTGGCCTGTAGAGGGTAGACAGCGTCCTAATCTAAAATCTGAGGATTCAGGATTGAGGCATGGTCGTGGCGAGCAGCGACGGCCACTCCGGCGCCGCGTCGGCAACATGGGAGCATGTCCACCGCCACTTCGCGGTCGCAGCGCTGTTGTCGCCCGAAACGCCGCATGTACCTCTGGCGAGCCAAAGATCGACTCGCATGTCGATTTCGACTTGACGGCAGCATGGAGGCATCACGTCTCCATGCTGCCGTCAAGTCGGAGCCAGTCTGCGGCGACCACAGCGCTTGCAGGAGGTACATGCGAGCTTTTCAGAGTCAAGCGATTGCGCGAAATCCCAGAGTGGTGGATTTGGGGGCGCTGTCTACCCCCGAGGCGGCGGAGAGTGCGAGCGTCGCCGCTCTCGCCGCCGCCGCCGCGCCGCCCGCCGCCGCCGCGCCGCCCGCCGCCGTCCCTCTCGACGAGCTTACCTCGGCGACCGACGGCTTTGCCGAGGCGCGCAAGGTGGGCGAGGGAGGCTTTGGGCGGGTCTACCGCTGCGACGCGCTGCCGTCGCTCCCGCGCGTCGCGAGCGGGTTCGCGGTCAAGAGGGCGCTGGTCGGTGTCGGCGCCCAAGGCCTCGCCGAGCTGCAGAGCGAGGTGCGCACGCTCAGCGCGGCGTGCCACCGGTCCCTGCTCCCTCTGCTCAGCGTCTGCTTGGCGCCGGCGAGAGCGTGCCTCGTCTACCCCCTCTGCCGCGGCGGCAGCCTCGAGGACCGCCTCTACCGCGCTCCAGCCGCGATTTTCGTTTTCAGTGGGGAGGTGGCAGACCTGATCTTAGAATCGCTCACACCCCCTTCCCTCTCTCCCTCTCCCCT
>NW_005201229.1:2466-5218 GCF_000372725.1 Emiliania huxleyi CCMP1516 | reverse complement strand
CCCCCCCCGGGGGGGGGGGGGGGGGGCCACTGGTAGTGATGTAATCACCCGAATGCCGCCAAGAGGCGGCGGACGGGTAAGAAGATGTGGGGGGTGGCGGGTTGGAACACGAGGCGGTAGAAATTCGGGCACGAGTGGGCGAGGAACTGGCGAGCTAACCGGTCACGTTTCTCCGCGCGCGTGGAAAAATGGGAACGCCCAGCTTTTCTCGCGAGCGAGCTTCAGGGTAGGTGGGGACCTTTTCAAAAGTAAATGGAGGGAAGGGGGGGAAGGGAGGGGGGAGGGGAGGGAAAGGGAGGGTAGGATTCCTAGGCCAAGCTGCAGGCACCACCCCCGAAAAGGCTGACAAACACCCCGGAACAGGGGCCAAAGGGGGGTGGAGGGGGGGGGTAGGGCGAGCTCTTCCTCGAGAATCGAATCTTCTCGGCCGGGAGGGCCAGCTCCTGGGCCGGGACGGCCATCTTCTCGGTCGTCATCTGAGCCCGCAGAGCTGGGATCAGGCCAGACATTGGAAATGGGGGGGGGGGGGGGGTAGGGCGGAGATAGCAAGCGACTGCGCGGCAAGGCTACAAGATCACACCTTGAACGCCGGCTCCATCTTTTCAGCCGCGACGAACGACTCCTTGAGCGCTGGCGCCGGGGCCAGCGCGTGCGTGGCCAGGGTGCCCACGCATGCCCCGCCTGCAATTACTAATTGTGTAAGGGGCATGCGGTGGGAATAGGGCCGAATGGATGGCGCTTGTGCGCACCAAAAGCGGCGGTGACGACGAGGAGCGTCTTCATGGCGCCGCTCTGGTTCGTATCCATATGGCTGCCTGCGGCAATGCGCTCTAGACATCTGAGCAGGGCACGCAGAACGGGCCCGGACAGCACAAGGCACACCCCGCGCGCGCAGGCGCGAGCAGGCGCGCGCGCGACAGGCGCGAGCAGGCGCGCACGAGAGAGAGAGCAGGGCGCGCGAGAGAGAGCAGGCGCGCGCGAGAGCGGGCGCACCCGATGTTCGGCGATGTCGGTGATTCGGCGATTTCGATTTCGGCGATTTCCGGAACAAAGAAGAGAGCGCCTAATCGGACGTGTCTTTCCCTCCGCTGGAGAGAGGTCCATCAGTTCCCGTTCCCCAGGACTTCCTCTCCAGCTGCCTTCGTGGATCATAGCAAGACCATGAGGCCATGAGATTGCTCATGCTACAAGATGACTCGTTCCAGCTGGATCCGGGCGCTACAGCGCAGTACCCTCCTTCCAGGGCCTCAGATCGCACGCGGCTCCTCCCATCACCCGGCTCCAGGATCGAGGTGCACGCCGCCGAGGGACCCCGGAGAGGGTGTAGATCGGGCGGTGTCGTCGTCCCCCCTCTCCCATCATCACCTGATTTGCTAGACAGGGCTCGGAGCCCTTTGCTGTGAGCAGGGATTCCCTCCCGGCGGGGGTTGTGGCGGAGAGCCGGCATGTGGGAACCGCCCGCCCCCACCCAGGGGGTGCGGCCCCTGCCAGGCGCCGCAAGCGGTGCCCGACAGGGGCGGGTGCACCCCCACCCCGAGGGGCGGTGCGGGGTCGGGGTCCAAAGGGAGAGGGTTGTGTTCTCTAGGCCCCTAAGGGCCCTACGCGCGGCGTGCGAGCTCGGAAGCTCTGTCTCTCGGTGTGAAGGTATTTTCTTGTCAATAACAAGGTCTGTGTCTTCTCAATAACCAGTGTCGTGCCAGGGAGTTTTGTTCTCACATAATAACAAGGCTGTGAAATGCTCCCGTGAAAATCATTTTGTGCGCGGACTTGTGGCCGCCAAGACCTCGCTGTGCTGACTCTCACTAGCACCCTCTTGGGGCCTCTCCTGACCGCTGTGGGCCTCTCCAGACCTCCTCTTGCCTATGGGAGTACCCCATAAACACATGGCGGCTGCCCAGCCTACGGGCACAGACTCCGAGGTTGTCCTGCTGTACCGCCGGCCCGAGGCCAGCACCAACCTTGTGCAGATCTCGGGCCTCTCCGCCAACACGTCCTCGCACAGAGTCGAGGCGCTCGCGGCGCAGTGTGGGCCGGTGAGCAGCGCGTTCATGCACCAGGCGGACGGACGCAGGTGGGCCAACGTGCAGTTCTACAGCCGGCTCGACTGCGACGCGTGCCTGCGCACGCTGCACGGCTGCGTGCTCGACCACTGCCGACTTGAGGTGCGGAGGCACGAGCTGGCGAACGCGTCCGCTGCGGCGGCGCCGACGCCGGCGCTGCACGCCGTCCGGCTGATGAACCACTTTGTGGGCTTCGCCGGCTGGTCGAGCTCCATCCTCCGCGTCGAGAAGGAGTACCTGCGGCCGGACGGCGCCGGCTGGGCCGCGGCGTATGCGGCGAGCGTGGAGGTGCGGATCTAGGCGAGATGGCGGCCACGAGGAGGCGTCCCGTGGCTCTCGCGAGATCTATCCGAGATATGGCCGCGCCGTATACGGGCACGAGGACGCGCCCCGCCCCCGTCGGCACCCTCCCTCTCCTTTCGGGAGCTCCCCTCGCCTACAGGGCCCTCGGAGCCTTCCCAGGTGCAGTGCGGCGGCGCGCGCGTCGCGGGAGAGTGTCTGGCGACCCGAAGACAGGAGGCGGCGACCGAGGCGCTGCGCAGCGCGTCGCGCGCGGCCCACCTCGGCGCCCTGCGAGCCGCCCTCGCGCAGATCGCCATCGTGCGCGTGCGCGGCCAGACCGTCGTCGAGGTCATCGAAGACCCGAGGCGAGATCTAGCCGAGATCTAGCCGAGGGTCACGCGAGATCTGCG
>NW_005201229.1:0-2134 GCF_000372725.1 Emiliania huxleyi CCMP1516 | reverse complement strand
GGGGTCTTTACAGAGTTGGTGTCGGACTCTGCATACGAGACGTAGTTCTTTGGATCTAACATATGTGAGTCTTCGCGTTCTCGCGCTCTCTTCGGCGTTACGGGATGCGGGTGTGGGCGCTTGGGGCGCGCCGGTCCCGACCGGGACGCAAGGCTAGTTCCAATTCACTCTGACACTTGTCTCCTGTCTGACACGCTAATCTTGAAAACGCGTCCAACGGAGCTCCGTGTTGCTCCCAGCGGAATCCCCCGCGCTTCCTGCGGCCATGGCCGATGATACTAGTATGAGAGGTCATCTGGCTACCGCGAGCGCGACTCAACTCGCCGACGTCGTCCGATGATTGTGCCTCAAAGTCAGCCTCCGGAGGCTATCGTGGGGTCGAGCCGGCGGTAGCCGTGACATGTGGTTCCACCACCCCTCGCAGGCTTTGCCTCTGACCGCCACCGTTCCCAGGCTGCCTAATGGGATGGAAAGGAAGGCTGGGCGAGCGTATAGAAGCGTGCTCGACCTCGTCGTGGCAACCTGCACGTCAGCGCTGGCAGGCGCGATGAGCGTCGTGCCACCTGACCCGAGACGGGTCGCAGGCGTCGTACCGAGCGCGTCGAGACCGTGTCATGATGTGATCTGCACGGGTGAGTCACGTCGGCGTCAAAGGAGCGACGTGCGACCTGTCAGAGCTTGATCTCCGATCTCAGCGGCGTCGAGTCGTCTCCGGCGCGCGACAAAGGTACATACCCAAAGGTGGAAGGCACCGAGATGTACCTTTCTGCGCAAATGGTCAAATCAAGGTTTTGTAACGCGAGCTGTGCCACAGTGAAATGGAACTCTCTCTCGAGGTTCTCGAGGTGGATATCCTTTGGCCGCGTTGGGTAGCGAGGATTGGTGTGACGCGATCCACGCAGGCGTGGTTTCTGACGGCCGACCGTCAGTGCACGGAGTTGCCCCTTCTCCGACTGCCCCGGCTAGTTCCCGAGGTCGCGCGGGGCTGACCCCTGCGTCCCCCGAGACCTAGCGCGGGTGGGTTGGAGTGGGCTCGCTGCAAGGAAGGGCCGTGTAAGATGCCGATCCCCGTAGTCCGCCCCGCTCCTCCCCATCGGGCCGCATGCGCGGCCACGCCTCGCAGATGGAACTAGCCCAAGCGAGACATGCAGTGATGAGTGAAGTTTTTGTTCTCGCTGCCCGACAGTCAGTCGCGCTCCCAATACGTGCATCACTTTTGTGACAGGTCTCAGACTTTGAGCGGCGTTTCTGGCGACAACAGCGCTGCGACCGCGAAGTGGCGGTGGACATGCTCCCACGTTGCCGACGCGGCGCCGGAGTGGCCGGCGCTGTTCGCCGCGACCACGACGGCTACTCTGATACTCCGGGCCGACCCGTCCTACCCGACGGTGGCACTCTTCCACGTCTCGCTCACGCTGAGAAAAATTCTGAAACGGCGTGCAGCAGAGTCACCAACGAGTCGGTCCGCGTGACTCCTCGTGTCCCGCACCGTTTTCACACATCCATAAACTCACTTTGGCCTTACTGAAGCAAGCCCTCAATCCTGAATCCTCAGATTTTAGATTAGGACGCTGTCTACCCCCTATCGCCGATGAGTTCTCCGGTGCGCGGTGGACCATCAATAGTTACCGAGATATGGCCGCTCAAACCTCAAATTCTCGGGTCCGTTGGCCTCTTTCGTAGGGAAGAATTTTGATACCCGTCAAGACGCCTGCTGGGGGCAGCTTTGCGATGAAGCCGTTTGTTCCCCCCAGCAAGGCACACACAAGACAGATAGGAGGCGAAAGGGGATGGTGGTGGGTTCGACGAGGAGAGAGGGAGCGCGCGCAGACTGACGTCAGCTCTGCTCCTGAAGTACACCTCTGAAAGGCACCTTCAGAGGTGTAGTGCACCTCTGAGGCACCTCAGAGGAAACGCTGCACTTCTTTTATCGATCTCGTCGCCAGACTCCGATTTCTCTTTGTCGGGCCATGTGCCGCTCGCTCGTCCGCCCAAGTGACTCGGACGCGCGGTCGAGGGCACCCCACCGTTCCTGGGGCGCGCTGGCGCTCGCCCGCAATCGTCCCCCACCCATCCACCCTTTTGTCTTTGAGGCTGTCGCTCCGAGAAAACTTGTCTCGCAGCTGCGAGAAAT
>NW_005201230.1:35431-38630 GCF_000372725.1 Emiliania huxleyi CCMP1516 | reverse complement strand
TCGTACCACAGGAGCGGCGCCTGCGGCACCAACAGGGCGGGGCACACTCAGCCACACCCGGGGTGGAGGGCCGCTCGAGCTCCTCAAGCCGGGCCTGCAAATAGTAGCGCCACACGCCACGCGGCCCGCCGCCCTCGCAGCCAGCCTCGCCGCCCTCGCCGCCGCCCTCGCCGCCACCGTCGCCACCGCCCTCGCCGCCGCCCTCGCCGCCGCCCTCGCCGCCGCCGCCGCCGCCGCCGTCGCCGCCATGCAGCTGCAGCAGGCCCTCACTTCGCAGCGTCTCTACGAATTTTTGAAAGCTCATCGGCCGCACGCCGCCCTCGCCGAGTCCCTCGCCGTAGTGCCGGGCGTGCACAGAGACTCGGCGAGGCGCGAAGTGCACTGAGAGGGCGTTCTGAGGGCCGAGCGCATCGGCGAGGTAGTCAAAGCTCCAGTGAGCCAGCGACGCGACCAGCGGGCAGCCGCCCGTCAGGATGCACGGCTCTCCGCTCCGGAGGTGCTGCTCGACCAGTGGATCGTCCCATCGCAGCCGAAGGATCTGGCCTCGAACGAGCCACGCCGGACAGCCGGCCAGGCTTCGCCGCTCGCCGCGAACCCGCCGACGCGCGCTGCAGCGAGTGTGCGCTCGATGCACGGAGTGGGCATCGAGCATGGCTCCCGGGACACAACGCTGGCGGCGATGCCACCACCGGCTTGGGAGGGCCAAGCTTTGGGAGGGCCACGCTCTCTGGGAGAAGTCCGCCGAGCGGAGCGACCTAGCACCGCCTGAGCACCGCTGTGCCGCCCGAGCCACAACTTGCCCTCGGCGACCTCGAAAAATGTGCCCCAGACAAGTGCTCCAAGTGCTCCAAGACAGCTAGCGGAACGCCTTCGTTCCCTCTGGCAACGCCTTCGCGCCAAACACACCGTGACGTGGAGGCATGTGGCGGGTCACAGCGGCAACAAATGGAACGACTACGTCGACGAGCTAGCTGCTCGCGGCAGGCAAGGTGACAGAGGCTCAAACGCTACCGAGTGGACGGACAACACCATCCCGACGGACAATCCCGACGACGGGAGCGACACGGAAGGACCCGCCCCCGCCCCTCGGGGCGGGGGCCCCCGCCCCCCCGGGGGGCCCTTTGGGGCCCCTCCAGGGGGCGACCCCTCCGGGGAGGCCGGCCTTCCCCGTGCCGGTTCTCCCCAACCAACCCCGCCGAGTGATTCTGAGATCAGGTTAGTCGTTTCCCCTTTGGAGGCAGACATTTCAGAAAGCGAATCCCAGGCCGCATCTCCCCGCTCGAAGCGGGGAACCCGTCCCGGGCGCCCGCTGGAAGCGGGGGGGCGCCCGCTCGAAGCGGGGGCGCCCGCTCGAAGCGGGGGCGGCGCAGGCTGCCACCGCTGCCCGGGCGCGCCGAGCGGCGGCGGAGGGCCGCCCAGGCCACCACCAGTGCCTCTCCCACCGGCGGCGCGGCGGCAGTGGCGCCGACCGCCCCTCCATCAGCGGCGGCGCGAGGCTGTCGTCGGGACGCCGGCAGGTGACGCGCGAATAGGGTGCCAGCGGCGCCAGCAGCTTTCTCGGATCTGAAGCGACTTTGAGCGCCGATCGATCGATCTGAGGGCTGACCGATGGGCGGCGCTGGGAGGAAGACCGCGCCACCCGTCGGCCAGCCCTCAGCTCCGCGACGGCGACTCGATAGTCGTGGCCGGCGCTCGGCTGCCACTCTAAGCTGTGCCGCGCCAGGCGCTCCTGGAACCGTGACGTCACTTCTTATGGATGCGGCACTAGGGACGCCCAATGTTTTCGTAAATATAGAAGCCACTCTCTCGCGTGTGGAAGCCACGACTGCGTAGTCGTGCTCCCCCGGAGCACGCCATAGAGCGCCGGTTTTGTGTACCGGGCGCACCCGCAGCCGTACACACCACTGCTGCCACTGCCAGGGGGTCGCCGCAGGCGCCCCAAGCGGCGCGGAGCGCCGCCGCAGGCGGCGGACAGCAGGTGCGCAAAATTAAACGCCATTTTCGGTTCCGCAGTTTTGCCACTAACGTCGAAATCCTGTACAAATCGAGACTTACGAGAGCCGAGCCTCCCACGAAAACCACAGAGGGGCGCGCGGACAGCGCGCCGCCAGGGGCGCCGCAGGCGCCTCAAGCGGTGCGGAGCGCCGCCACAGGCGGCGGACAGCAGGTGCGCGAAATTAAACGCCATTTTCGGTTCCGCGGTTTTGGCACTGTCTACCAACTTTGTGGTACAAATCGACTTGCACTTGGTCTGAGCCCTGCGCTGCGTTTGAGCCTCCATTCTGAAAGTGTACGTAGAAGGGAAGGCAGCAGGTCCGGCTTGCGAACTCCGCTGTGCGCCGACAAGCGGTATGGCGCCGAGTAGAGGCCATTTTCCTATTAGAAAAGGCTGTCGAGAGCGCAAAATTTTCTTCGCTGCGCGCCCAACCATGGTGGGCACGCAGCGGGCGCCTGCGGCGCCAAATTTTTGAAATGTCTGCCAGTCGCCCAACCTGATCTCAGAATCACTCTGCGCGGGGTTTTCGGCGCGATGCCCTCGGCGAGTACACCCGTGTCTCAAAAAAGCGTCTTCGGGGTGGGGGCATCTCATCAGAGCCGAGCCGCCCCCCTCGGCCTCGCACAATGAGACAGTTTTCCTCTGGGTGTACCCGTCAACAGCACTCTCGCGGCGACTCCTCCGTTCGCCCCTCTCCAGCAAGCCGCAGATGCGGGTACCGCCGCGGCCTCAGCAAGTTCTCCGAACGCGCACCCACACCGAGCGCGTCGTCCTCGCCACATCCGAAGGCAAAGGCGTCGCCGCTGGCGGTGGACGCCACCGAATAGGCGGCGAGGCCATACTGGCCCGCGCCAACGGTGCGGCCGCCGCCCAAGCTCGCGATCGGCTGCGGCTCGAGTCGCTCCTGCGCCAGGGCGGGGGGACAGCGCCTTCTGCCGCGAGCCTCAAAGCGTCCGCGACACTGGTTCGCCCCCAGCGAGCTGCCCTCAGTGAGCTGCCCTCAGTGAGCTCGCCGCGAGTGCAGTCTGCCGCTCCGCCGTGCTCCGGGGGGCTGGTGGCGGAGGGAGGGGGTGCCCGTGGCGGGGCGGGGAAGGGGGGGCGGGCAGGCGTGGCGTTGCAGCGGGCCTCCTCGTCGCCGTGTCCGAGCCTCCCGTGGCTCCCGTAGCCAAACGAGTAGACGGCCCCGCCCGCCGCCAGCACCAA
>NW_005201230.1:31428-33469 GCF_000372725.1 Emiliania huxleyi CCMP1516 | reverse complement strand
GCCACCATTCCCAGGCTGCCTAATGGGATGAAAAGGAAGGCTCGGCGAGCGTATAGAAGCGTGCTCGACCTAGTCGTGGCAACCTGCACGGCAGGTGAGTCACGTCGGCGTCAAAGGAGCGACGTGCGACCTGTCAGAGCTTGATCTCCGATCTCAGCGGCGTCGAGTCGTCTCCGGCGGCGACAATTTGGTACATCTCCAGGACGCGCAGAGGCAGCTGCGATCCCGTCGAGTGGACGGCAGCACACCGCGCCACACCGCAAATGGTCAATCAAGGTTTATGTATGTAAAAGAGGGATCGGCTCGATTGGACGGAGGGTGGACGCGTCCAGGGGGGGTCAGGGGGGGGTTCGAGGGGGTGGGGTATCCCTTCGACCAAAAGCGTGACAGCTGCGGAGGGGCTGGAGAGCGAGTCGTAACACATCGGAGCACATCGGAACGCCCCTGCTAGCGACGCCTGGGCGGCGATGATGCCGCAGGCGGCGACCGCGGAGCACCGCGGGGACGGCGTCGACCGGCGTAACGCCCACCACGAGCGATCGGCCCGCGAGAGGAGCGAGCGCGAGGCGGGAATGAGGGCGTTCGAGCCGCCGCCGGACGAGGAGGGGGCGGTGGAGCACCTGAGCGCGTCCGTCGTGCTCGCGGCGGTGGAGGAGAGCGGGCCCAACTACCTGCTGCCGAAGGCGCCGGAGCCGGTCAAGTCGCGCCGGAAGCGGCTCATGGTGGACGAGGCAGCAAGGCAGGCGGGTCAGGCGATCCTCGAGACGGGCACGCGAGTCGAGATCTTCGCGGAGGATTCGGGGGAGGAGAGGTGGTGGCCGGGGACCATCATGGAGCGGACGGAGGACACCGACGGCCGGCTCGTGCACCGCGTCCAGTACACCAACTTCGAGGGCGATCGGTACTGGCACGTGCTCGACGACGAGCAGTGGCGCAGGGTGGCGGACACGGGGCCAGAGCTAGACCACGCCCGCGCTGGCGCTGGCGACGCGGCACTCCGCGACGGCGCGAGCTTGGCGGCCTCCAGACTAATGAGGTGGGACAACGCCCGGGGGGAGACGGCCGGCGGGGCGAGCGAGACGACCGGCGGGGCGGGCTCCGCCGAGACGACCGGCCAGGCGGGCTCCGCTCCTGACCTCAACTGGCCGGGGCGGAGGAGGGTGCGGCGCAGCGCCGCCATGGAGCTGCTTCGCACGCGGGACGAGGCCGAGCAGCGCGAGGCCAGGCGGCCCGACGACGCGCCCATGCTGTCGCAGCACAGCGCCACGCTGTCGCGTCAGCTCGTGATCGTGCGCCGCCGGCTGAGGGAGTACCTCGCAGACCTGGCGGAGGACAGCCTGTCGGTGCCGATGCAGCGCACTTCCCGCGGCCTTCACCCGACCATGCGGTGGACGGTCGAGTTCGGCAAGTGGCTGGCCACGACGCGGATCGTCGAGTCGAGGGCGTTTAGCTGGCACCTGGCCGAGGAGCAGTCGGCGGGACAGGCGGAGGCGACGGCGCGCAGCGGCCGGGGGTCGAACACGGTGTACGTCGCACTGCAGCACATGAAGAACCACGTCTGGCGCGAGCTGTGGCCCGCGATGCCGGCCGACGCGAGGCAGTACTGGCACTGGGTGACGCGGCGCGTGATGGGGATCTTCGAAGGCGGCGGCGGCGGGATGCGACAGGAAGCAGAGAAGGCTGGGAGGGGAGCGGGACAGGCGGCGGCGCAGGCAAGCGTCGCGCGAGGCGAGGGCGTGGAGCAGCAGCAGGCGGCGAGCGCGAAGGCGAGCGCGGACGCGACTCGGCAGGTGGAAGCGGAGCTGCGCGCGGGGACGACCCGCCCGTGCACGAAGCAGCACCTGTTCCAGACGGGGGAGTACCTGCTGCAGGACGCGCACCTCTCCGAGCCCTTCGAGGTGAACGTGGCCTTCATCATGAGCGCGTACGTGTGCCTCGCGAGGCAGACCGGCTGCCGGCCCGGGATGACGATGAACGACGCGAACGACCTCGCGAACACTACCAGTCACTGGTGCGCACC
Organism: Emiliania huxleyi CCMP1516; assembly: GCF_000372725.1. Taxonomy (NCBI): domain Eukaryota; phylum Haptophyta; order Isochrysidales; family Noelaerhabdaceae; genus Emiliania; species Emiliania huxleyi. Next base: position 31,449 of record NW_005201230.1, on the reverse strand, counting down.
CACCGCCCGCGGCACCCGTAG
>NW_005201230.1:0-2311 GCF_000372725.1 Emiliania huxleyi CCMP1516 | reverse complement strand
GCTGCCACTTGAGACTGGGCCTGTGGGTGGGCCGAGTGGTTCCTAGCGTGTGAGTCAAACTCTTAATAGAGATCGCATCTAGCCCTCCAAAACCCTCAAAATTTTCTTCGGGGCGCGCTCCGCGCGCGGCGCTCCGCGCCTCACTCCTTGAGCGTCATAGGCGCTGGCCCGCACATGTTCTGCAGCTTGGTTTGTTATTGACATATAACAACGAAGGCGCCATATGGAAGGCGCTCTCAAAAAAGAAACAAAAAACGTGCAGGCAACACAAGAATCACGCAAACGCACGTCCAGTAGAGAGCTCGATGTACCCATCCATCTCGCCCCCATGAGCCATGTACAGTGGACCAAAGCCCCAAACACAATATCACAAACGTATATACGTGTGTGCGTGCAGACTAGAAAACATGGTGGTGTCCACAAAGAAGTGCATGCTACTGTCTACATTGCACAAAGCCTATTCCATGGGATGGCAGCATTGCTTGCCCCGTTGGAGCGAAGGCGTGGCCGCGTCAAGCTTCCTGGAGCTCCTGGGCCGCGGGTGGCGGGCTGTGCGGGGTCGCCGGCTCCTTGAGGTCAACGAGCGCTTGGCAGCCGAGGACGATGTTGTTGGCGAGGCTGCGCGTGGGCACTCCAACGTCGTACGACTCGCTGTCCTTCAGCTTGCGCACCTCGCCAAGGTGGCTGTGCACCTCGAACGGCTGCTCGATCAGGTGGCCGAGCTCCTCGATGCCGAGGAGCAGCCAGCAGGCGACGATCACGCAAGGCAGAGTGAGGCGCGCGCCGACCGCGCCCGCCAGGACAAAGGGGAGCGTGCCCAGCCAGACTGTGAGGAAGCGCGAGGTGTGTCGCGAGTACGAGAGCGGAACTGGCGTGTTTGTGATGCGTGAGCACGCCCCCGCGGCGTCGGCGAGCTTGTCGATGTCGCCGTTGAGCCGCGATAACTGCAGCTCAAAGAGGCGCACGCCGACGCTGTCGCGGCGGTCGGGTCCGCTGGCATCCACCTCTGCCGCAGCGAGGGCCACCGCCTTGTGCATGCGCAGGCAGAGCGCGTACGGATCGAGGTTCCCGTCGGGAGGCTCAGCGCGACACTGGCACGAGAGCGAGCCTGGGTAGAGCTGCAGGGCAGAGACCAGGTCGGCAGCGGCTTGGGGGGCGCGGGGTCGGACGTTGGCACAGATGGCGAGGACGATGTCGATGCACGTATTTTTTACCCCTCCCCAGATGATGCGAGCTTCCCAGAAGCGTGCATACGCCGAATTTGTTCGAAAGACGAGCAGGAGGCTGACGAACCCTCCCAGCAGCGTGTGCATCGTGATCGGAACCGCCGGGCGGAAGCCCACCGTCCTCGCGCCGAGGATGAGGCATGTCACCAGGACGTTGAACACGAGCTGCGACCGGATCCGCCGCAGCACGAGGCTGCGGTGCGTGTTCATGAGTGAGACGAGCCAGTATCGGGAGGAGTAGTGCGCGTCGATTTTCCCTCCAGGGAGGCCCTGCCGGCCGGAGATGCGGAGCTCGTCGAACCGGAACGACTTTAGCAGCCCGTATTGCGGGTCGGCCTCACCGCTGGTGGCCACCAAGAGGGGCTCAGAGGCACGTGGTGTCAGCGGCGGCCGGGCAACCCCAACGCCAACCGCGTGGCTGCTGCGGAGCTCGTGGGAAGCAGGCAACGGCCCCGGAGCCAGGGCGAGAGAGCTCGACGCGCAGGCGACGAGCATGGCGAGGATGCGCGACATTGGGCGCACGGATGAGCGCAGCGCGTGCCGGTACATATATATATATATATGTAATTCCCAGTTTGGGGGATTGGGTCCACTCTCATTCCCCCCCGCTGCGCAAGCGGAGCGGTAGCGCCTGAGCTCCCGGGCGGCTGCGCCGGCCGCGCGGGCCGTGGGCGCAGCGTGGGGCCGGGAGCGGCCGGCTCCGTGCTCATGTATCCAGCGTCTCTAGACGATTACAAAGGATCGGACGTCACGCACATTTTGACAGGGACGTCGGAAATCGGACACATCCACTGGGACGAGTCAATTCATTCACTAGAATGACTAGAAAGAGGGCACCCATGGGGGGTGATCGCACCCGCCCCCCCCCCTTCTCAGCCCCCCTGCAGCGGCGTCGCGCGTTCGGTGGAGTGCGCGGGGGTCCCGGCACGGCTTTTGTCATGTTTTGTCCCGGCTGCGCTCGGACGTACCGGTGAGCGGTGTGAGTAAAAGAGGACGGAGCTCGGAGCAACTCAACGTAAAAAAAGAAAGAGGAGCAGCACAAAGACACCACGTCCCGCTCTCACTGCCCCCCGCTCTACCCCTCC
>NW_005201231.1:318168-361552 GCF_000372725.1 Emiliania huxleyi CCMP1516 | reverse complement strand
TATCACCCACACACCCTCACCCCCCCCCCCCCCCCCCTTCATCCCGCGGAATTTGTCGGATGCAGGCGCACGACAAGATGTTCAAGGGGGTGCCGGATTGCGGCGACAACAAGGTCAACCGGATGAAAGGCGTGACCGAGGCGCTCGACCATGAGGGTTTCGTTTGCTCGCCGCCCGACGGGGACGAGAAGAAGATCACGATCGTGGGGTGGAGCCTCGGCGGCGCGCAGGCTCAGATCGCCGCGGTCGAAATCGCCAAGAAGTACAACGCCAAGGTGCGGCTCATCACATTCGACTCGATTCTCGCCTTCACGCCCGAGTCGGCCTGCGACATTGACAAGTGCATGATCGATAAGGACGCGATCGGCGACTTCCCCGCCGCGGGCAAGATCAACTCGCAACGGTGCGTCATTCAGCGACGACGTGCGAGAGTATGGGCGAACGCCCGAGCGACAGCGCTTGCACGTGATTAATAGGTGGGTGATGGACGGCTCTTACGCGTCGATTGCCCCGTTCCTCTGCCCAATGTGGGGACTTTGGTTCTGCCCCAGCCCCGTGGGCTGCTACCCCTTCCTGAGCAAGCTCGGCGACGGCCACATCTCGGAGGCGCTGGTCTTGCGCGCCTACAACGCCGGATTGTGCCTCGGTAAAAGAAGAGAACGCATGCCGTTTCTCGCTCTGGCCCAGGTGACCCACGGCCCCCTCTGCTCGTTCCGCGCAGGACCGCCGTCCTGGGACACTTGGGGCTGCGTCGCAAAGAGCGCGCTCTTTGCATGCCTGCCGGCTTGCCTTCCTGCCCCGGGCTGCCTTCGCAAGGTGCCTTGCTGGCCAGGGGTGTGCATCTGGTGCAACAAGCCGACCTACCCGGTCGATTCCTTCGACCACTACTCGTCACACGACCGCACGTACGTGCCCAAGCAAGCGTACTGGATGCGCATCCCCGGGTACTCGTGCGCGTTCGGTTTCTGCGGCGTAATGAGCCACATGAACCAGTTCCTGCTATGGACGCTCTACAAGGGGGCGTACCAGAACGAGGACGCAGCCGGCAAGCAGCGGCCGTGCTCGACCTATTCGCCAAAGGTGATGAACCCGAAGCCCCCTAGCTAAGCAAGCGCGGGCCTTCAAGAGGGCAACATTGTCCGGCACCGGGGGGCTCCTGCCCGCCCCCCCGCCCCCCCCCCGGTCCGCCCGCTGGGGATCTGGGACGGTGGGAGTTGCGGGCCGGCGGGGCTCAGTCAGCGATGCTAGCGGGACGGGTCGGATCTGGGAGCCGCGCCCGCGGGTGTAATGGGGGCTGTCGCGGGTGCCGTTCTTTGAGGGTGGTGGCAGAGATAGGAAGAGGCATCCGCACGATGACCATGCGCTAACCCTAGGGGAAATCGCTCCGGAATAGGGTTCCCAACACCATCGGGCGGCGCCACACGGAGGGAGTCGGGTTTGCCATTGGCGGGCCGTGAGGGCGCTGAGAACTCAAGGCTGAGTTTTCGCTCCACTTTCGACGTGGCGGAGTATACTACATACTAGTCTTTGGCGCGCGTGTTCGTGATCAAGTTACAAGTAACTTACTGACGTATAGTATAGTATACCGGTATTAGAAATTTGAATTAAGAATATAGAAACAAGAAAGGACCGTCGTATACATGACACGAGCACAGAGTCGGCAGCCTGCGACGGCGCACCCCCCAGGGTCAGGGCTCTCTAGCCCGCAGCCCGATACAACCGTCCGGCCCGCTGGGTGCGCTTCTTAGCTCCCCGGCCCTGGGCGTGTGGTTAATGACCGCACGCTTCCAAGTGCTCTGAGCCCTGGTCTGACAGCCTGACAGCAAACCCGGATAGCGCCTGACAGTGCCCGACACAGCCCGATAGCTCTGACAGCACTTTCTCCGACAGCCTGACAGAACGTATCTGACAGCCTGACAGCAGAGTCTGACATCCGAGGTGATCCGGTGCTGTCAGATCCTTCCCTAACGTGACAGCCTAGCGCGAGCAAGCGTGCGTGCCTCGGCCGCTTCCTGGCCGTCGAGATGTCGTGCAGCGTTCTTCGAGCCTTCTACCCTTCTACTACACCAACCAAGGCGTCGCTGTCCAGAAGGCGTGAGCCCCACTCCTCCCCATCCGGCCGCAGCATGAGCGGCCACACTCCCCTGCCCCTGCCCAGCACCTAACGCAGCCAGCCACCATCACTGCACACCGTGCCGCGCAACCGCAGTGTAGCGTTTATACAAAAACACAGTTGAGTTGGCCTTGGCACCAGCCTTGGCGGGCGGGCACGCGGGACATGCACAGGCGCCAAGGGGCGCGGCGCCGACAATCACGGCGGTGATTGCGGCGCAGGTGGGGGGACGGGAAGTCCGTCGGCGTTGCCGGGGGCCCAAGGAAGCGCGAGGGGAAAATTCCGCCGCTGAGGGCGCTCGTGCGGCAATAGCCGGGTGGAGGGGGGAGCGTGCCGGACGGGGCGTCGTCGCGCCGTCCGATGGTCTGCTGCCCCGCGCAGCAACCGTCGGGCGACGACCCGGGGGCCAAAAACCCGGCGACGACGGCGCTCTGGATGGGGCGTGACCTCCTGCCTCCAACCTCCTTCCTTTTTGAGCAGGTGTGACGCCGCGCGAGCGACGCTCCGAGATCGCCCGAGATAGCGCGGCGCGGCCCCGAGATCGCCCGAGATAGCGCGAGATCGCCCGAGATAGCGCGGCGCGGCCCCGAGATCGCCCGAGATCGCGCGAGATCGCCCGAGATCGCGCGGCGCGGCCCGAGGCGAGGTGGATGGGTTGGGAGCGAGGGGGCGGAAGTGTTCAGTGCGGTAGATGGCGAGCTCGAGGCGCGTGAGCCGGACTTGTGAGCCGGACCACCCCCTCTTGTTCTCTGCGTTGTTGAGCCAGGACTCAACATACTCGGGCTTGCGAGTCCCAAACTGTCACTCCCCTTTCTCCCGGCCGGGGCGGGGCGCGCGCGGGGGCGGCGGGTGTGCGGCGAGTGTGCGGGATGTCTGTGGGCCCGAGAGCGATATGCCATGTCCGCCTTGCGTTGTTTCATAACATCGAAGGCTAAGCTCAAAACACAACCCCGGACCAGCGTTTATACACACACACTCACACACACACATGAGGCGCCACTCTCTCTCTCACCCCACTCTCCTCCACTCTCACCAACCACGTCGCGTGCGCGATCGCCAAAATCTCCATGAAAAACGAAAAATTGTACTCCGCGAGACCTCGAGACAGGCCATCACACATTCCCCCTCCTTGCTGATTTCCACACAGGCGGCCCAACCCTCGCCTTTCCCGTTCCGCTCGCGCTGGCCCCGCCGCATCGACGCACATGGCCGCGGGGAGCTGCACGCCCGAGCGGCGCGACGCCTCTTGCTCACGCAACCCGCCGCTCCCTCTCCGCTCCCACCATGCCTTTGGCGCCCGAGCGGCTACGCCCCCTCTCGGCCTCACAATGCCTGCACCTCCCGTTCGCAGGTGAGGCTGCTGCCATCGAGGAGCCACGAGACGCGGCCGCTGCCGCTCGTTCCCCACCCTTACACCGAGCGAACCCGCCCGATTGCCCCCACTCTTTTCCGGCGAGAGAGCGACGCAGCCCGCTCGCTTGCACGCCGCCCTAGCAAGTAGACGCACACGACGCAAAGCTGGCACAATCGGATGGCGGTCGCCTCCACGCCCTTTGCCCGCGACGCCCGCAGCGAGCGCGCGCAATGCTCATCCATATTTCACGGTGCTGACGCTCGCCCGCCGCCGCCTTCCCGCTCACAGATCCAAAAAAACTGAGCTTTCCTCGCCGCACAATGTCCCGTTGCATCGCAGCCTCCCATCCTATCTTCCAGCGTGTTGTCAACGGGGATCTCCCCCCTTATAGGCTCCCTTCCCAGCCCAAGCAGCCCAAGCCATCCATGGACTACGTGGCGAAGCAGCGCCAAGCCAACAAGCCGCCGCCGCAGGACGAGGATCCCCATCCCCCTGCCTAGCTTCCCCCTGCGCCCTCGACATCCCCCACCCCGGACATCCCCCACCCCGCACCTGTAGGCCAAGATCCCGGAGGAGATCCAACAGGTGGCCCCGTTTTGGATGATCCAGTCGTGGCTAGGCGCGAGCGTGCCGGACACGGGGATCCCCTTTCAGTTCTGCGGGCACTCCTTGAACGGTTCGGGCAAGAACGGCCCTAAGTACGCCGGGAAGGCAAACACCTATCACGCGCGTGGACAAGGCAAACGGCGGATCGCCTCCGTGCCCTCCCGACACTCCCAAAATGGGAGAGTACATTGCGATGGGCTCCTTCTTCAACGCCCGGAACAACTGTGCGTGCCCGGGCACTCTTCTCGACCGATACTATCTCGTCAAGGTGGACTGCGACTACGTGCTCGATGGCACGCATTTCGCCCCCGCTGGCTCTTACATCCTTTGCTTCTCGGCCACAGAGACCGAAGGCATCCCCTACGGGCAGGGCATTTTGCAAGACGGCTTCTGCGGCCCCTGCGGCAACTGGAAGGCGTGCGAGCTCTCCTACTGCCAGGGCGAGGACGTCATCGAAACGGGGTATTGCGTCTACAAGAAAGACCTCGAGGTGTCCCTCCGTATCACCCACACACCCTCACCCCCCCCCCCCTCCTTCATCCCGCGGAATTTGTCGGATGCAGGCGCACGACAAGATGTTCAAGGGGGTGCCGGATTGCGGCGACAACAAGGTCAACCGGATGAAAGGCGTGACCGAGGCGCTCGACCATGAGGGTTTCGTTTGCTCGCCGCCCGACGGGGACGAGAAGAAGATCACGATCGTGGGGTGGAGCCTCGGCGGCGCGCAGGCTCAGATCGCCGCGGTCGAAATCGCCAAGAAGTACAACGCCAAGGTGCGGCTCATCACATTCGACTCGATTCTCGCCTTCACGCCCGAGTCGGCCTGCGACATTGACAAGTGCATGATCGATAAGGACGCGATCGGCGACTTCCCCGCCGCGGGCAAGATCAACTCGCAACGGTGCGTCATTCAGCGACGACGTGCGAGAGTATGGGCGAACGCCCGAGCGACAGCGCTTGCACGTGATTAATAGGTGGGTGATGGACGGCTCTTACGCGTCGATTGCCCCGTTCCTCTGCCCAATGTGGGGACTTTGGTTCTGCCCCAGCCCCGTGGGCTGCTACCCCTTCCTGAGCAAGCTCGGCGACGGCCACATCTCGGAGGCGCTGGTCTTGCGCGCCTACAACGCCGGATTGTGCCTCGGTAAAAGAAGAGAACGCATGCCGTTTCTCGCTCTGGCCCAGGTGACCCACGGCCCCCTCTGCTCGTTCCGCGCAGGACCGCCGTCCTGGGACACTTGGGGCTGCGTCGCAAAGAGCGCGCTCTTTGCATGCCTGCCGGCTTGCCTTCCTGCCCCGGGCTGCCTTCGCAAGGTGCCTTGCTGGCCAGGGGTGTGCATCTGGTGCAACAAGCCGACCTACCCGGTCGATTCCTTCGACCACTACTCGTCACACGACCGCACGTACGTGCCCAAGCAAGCGTACTGGATGCGCATCCCCGGGTACTCGTGCGCGTTCGGTTTCTGCGGCGTAATGAGCCACATGAACCAGTTCCTGCTATGGACGCTCTACAAGGGGGCGTACCAGAACGAGGACGCAGCCGGCAAGCAGCGGCCGTGCTCGACCTATTCGCCAAAGGTGATGAACCCGAAGCCCCCTAGCTAAGCAAGCGCGGGCCTTCAAGAGGGCAACATTGTCCGGCACCGGGGGGCTCCTGCCCGCCCCCCCGCCCCCCCCCCCGGTCCGCCCGCTGGGGATCTGGGACGGTGGGAGTTGCGGGCCGGCGGGGCTCAGTCAGCGATGCTAGCGGGACGGGTCGGATCTGGGAGCCGCGCCCGCGGGTGTAATGGGGGCTGTCGCGGGTGCCGTTCTTTGAGGGTGGTGGCAGAGATAGGAAGAGGCATCCGCACGATGACCACGAAGGCTAATCTCCTTTATACGGCTTTAAAATCATGTGTGTGTGGTGGCGGCGGCGTGCCGTCCTCGCTCCTCCCATCCCTGACTTTACCTCTTAGCTCTTTACTTTATTATGGTCCGACACATCTAAAGTGAAAGGGTGGGGTAGGGGAGAAGTACTCTTGAGGGAAACCTTGGAGCTTGGACCGTCAGGCCCCGGGGACTGGCCAGCCCGATCAACACGACAACCTTGAGGAACACCATTTTGCGGTCCTGAGCGGCCGTCTCGGAGCAGAAGCTTCCCTGCCTCCTTAGCCATGTTGCGGTGCTCTCGCGCCATTTGGTCCACGCACTGCTCGCAAGTAAAGCGTCTTCACAGGTCGGCAGATACGGCTTTACGCCTCACCTTCGAAAGGGTGGCTGCCTACCCCAAAGCCCAGCCCGGGGCATCGATTTCTCTTGACGATTTCACTTTAAAACGCTGGTGCAGATGGGGTTTTCTCTATAGAAGTCGGAGCCTTGCGTCCAAGGAGAGGCAGCGTGCGGCTCCGTGGACTCGGCCATCTCCCGCGGGTGAGAGGGCGAGAGGAAGCATACCCGCCCTCTGAGGCGGCCGTCCGAGTCGGGGAGGCAACCACACAACCATCCTCGCGGGTGTGGGCGGCTTTCTCGGCCCGCTATGCTAAGCCAAAGTCGGCCCTCCCTCGTGGTCGGCCGCGGAGGCCCCTTAGCCCTAGCCGGAGCTAAGGGGGCCGGCTTTTTCTGCGCTAACCCTAGGGGAAATCGCTCCGGAATAGGGTTCCCAACACCATCGGGCGGCGCCACACGGAGGGAGTCGGGTTTGCCATTGGCGGGCCGTGAGGGCGCTGAGAACTCAAGGCTGAGTTTTCGCTCCACTTTCGACGTGGCGGAGTATACTACATACTAGTCTTTGGCGCGCGTGTTCGTGATCAAGTAACTTACTGACGTATAGTATAGTATACCGGTATTAGACGTGGTAATGTGCGAATGGAAACAGAGCGACGGTGGAGAACACTCAGATGCTGGCGGCTGCCGACAGCCGAGGCAGTAAAACACGAGAAGACCAAACTAGAAGGCCATACCAGTTATTACTACACGCCTCCTATGTACGTGCAACCAAGCTGCAAGGACAGGAGCGTTCACATAGCATTGTGAATACCACGCCCGTAGCATTGTGCAAGTATCGAAATTCGGCGCATCACTCGTTCTGCGGCGTGGCCTGGCCGATCCCCGCGGCCGTGCCAACGTCGGACGCGAGTGCCGTCAGCCCCGAGACCGACTCCTGCACGCGCGCGCCCGAGGCCGAGTCAACAGAGATTTGGCCGAGATCGGGCGAGATCAGCCGAATTGGCCGAGATTGGCCGACTCCTGCGCGAGGCCCGAAGCGGCGGAAGCGACGCTGCCACCGATCGCGCTGAGGGAGCTCAAGAGGCGAATTCCGCCGCTACCTCCCGCACCGTCGCCGCCGCCTCCAGCGCCGCCGCCGCCACAGCCGCCGCCGCCGCCGCCGCCACCGCCGCTACCGTCGCCGCCCTCTCCCTCTCCTCGACCCGGCCGCATCAGACGACCGATCCCGGCAGCAAGACCGCCCAGCGCCCCTCCACCCTCCCCGCTGCCGCCGCCGCCGCCGCCGCCGCCGCCGCCGCCGCCGCCGCCGCCGCCCGAAGCGGCCTCCCACCGCGCCATCGCCTCTGCCGTCTCGAGGATTCGCTCGTCGAAGATGCAGCACCTGAGCTCGGGAAATCTCGACTAATCTCGGGCAATCTCGTCGAGGCCGCTCGCCGTGCGCGCGGTACGTCGCCAGCCGCGGCTTGTCCACCGCTTGCCTGTTCACACCGGCGGCGTGTGAAGAGACGCCGTTCGCAGCCATTGCGGCGGCCGCTGGGTGGAGCTCAAGCTCGCCTAATGAATAGCTCATTAAAAGGTCATCACAAGTTGATTAGTAATCGCTGGGTGGAGCTCGAGCTCGCCGCAGCTCGCGCCGCGCGGGCGACAGCGAGACGCTGACCTAGGCGGCAATGGGAGGCGGACAGCAATGGGAGGCGGACAGCAATGGGGAGGCTGGCGTAGACAGCATGGCCTGGACAGCAGCGCCTTGGGAGGCGTCAGGAGGCATCTCGGAGGCGAGTCTCTCCGAAGTGTCTCGGAAGTGTCTAGGAGGTGTCTCGGAAGTGTCTCGGGGATCTAGGAGGCGTCTCGGAAGTGTCTCGGAAGTGGCCAAGTGGCCGCCTGAGTGGTCGCGAGGACAAGCGGCTCGTCAGATGCGCCTAGGAAGTGTCTCGGAAGTGTCTCGGAAGTGTCTCGGAAGTGTCTAGGAAGTGGTCGCGAGGACAAGCGGCTCGTCAGATGCGCCTAATTAATAGTTAATTAATCGTGAATTAAAAGTAAATTAATAGTCGCGAGGACGAGCGGCTCGTCAGATGCGCCGAGCGTCTGCACGGCCTGCGACACAGATAAAGACGACTCTCAAGAAGCGGGGCAGCTGTGGATGCTCCGTCCGAGCGCGTCTCTGCGGGGCCAGCTCGCACGAGGCGTCGAGCCGCGGCTGCGTCTCGTCCCTGAAGTCGAGCCTGCGCGAGGAGGCGGCGGCTCCTTCAGAATCAACGAGCGAGGAGGCGGTGACGGTGACGTTCAATGAATCCATTCACTGATCGATTGTTATGACGCCGAGCCTGAGCGAGGAGGCGGTGGCGACGACGCACGTGCTCAGCCGCGGCTCAAGCCACGCCTCCTGCAGGCTGCCGAGCACCTCGCCGAAGAGGCTCTGGTTGGCGGCGCGCCACAGCAGCTCGGCCACGCCGCAAGAAGACGCGGCCACGCCGCCGCCGCCGCCGCCGCCGCCGTCGCGTCCTGCGTCTCCGGACTGGCGGGCGTAATACGCGCGGATCGCCCCTGGCTCGGTGACGGGCGACCCGCCGCCGGAAGGGAAGACCGTATAGGACATCCGCCCAACCTCTGCGCTGAGGGTGTACCGAGAGAGCTCTGGCCGAGCGACGATATACTCCTCCACCTCGGCGTACGTGCGACTCGCGAGAGCTAGCGACAGCGCGTCTAGCGCGTCCGGGCAGAGCAGGTGCGCGATGTACCCCTTCAGTGCTGCGTGCAGCTCCGACGCAGCCTCACTCGAAGGCTGGTGGGAAGCTGGCGGCGGTGCGACTGGTGCCACTCTCGGTGCGGCGGCGGCAACCGGCGGCGGAGGCGAGCGCTTGACCTCACGCTCGGCCGCAGCCTCGGCCAAGAGGGCGTCGAGGCCGTCCATTGTCGGCTGGACGGCTACCGCTCAAATTGCCCCGCTCGGCCACCCCTTCGGCGTCGAGCGGGGCTAAACAAGAATCTTACAACAAAACTCCCTCGCACACAAGAATTTTGACAAGACAACTCTCTCTCACAGCAGACAGGCTCGACACAGGTGCGAACTGGCGCGTGCTAGTACTATCACCGGCACACCACCGGAGCCGCCTAAGCGACTCCGTTAAGAACGGCAATGCACTTAGCTCCGTGCACAATGCCGCTGTCCCCGCACGCTAGCTCGTTCACCGAAACAAGAATTTAGATCGGGGCAAGGGGGCGGGACGAGCCGAGGACTCGCCCTGACGGGCGAAGGAAGGGACTCTGGGACCGGAGTCGGGCGGGCGCACATGAGGCGTATCCGTGTACGTGCGTGGAGTACAGTGTTGTGTGTCCGTTAGCTCCGAGTAGGAGGGGGCGTTCTGCAGTTAAGGGGAAACCCGGTACACGGAACTAACCCTCGGAGACCAGTGTTTACTTTACGGCCCTTTCCCTGCGAACGCGCACCCCCGGGGCTAGGCCTAGGGCTCTCTAGCCCGTAACCCGATCCCGATCATCCGGCCCGCTGGGTGCGCTTCTGAGCTCCCCGGCCCTGGATGTGAGGTTGATAACTGCACTCCAAGTGCTCCAAGTGCTCCTCAACTCTCACCCCGCCGCCACGCGCCTTCACAGTGCTGTTCACACCCACCAGCTGACCAGGCGCAAACAGACCTCGGTCTGAGGCGCGCCACACCACCTTTGGCACTCGCCCGCGCCCGCAAGCCCTCGGACGCGCCCCACCCGCGCCCTCACCAACCAAGTCCCTCGCCTGAAGCACGCTGAAACCGCCAACACGGCCGATATGCGATATCACGCGAGATCTAGTCAGAGCTGACACAGCTCCATTCACACCTCGAGACCAGAGGCGACTACCACCCTCCGCGTACGGCGACACCCCGACACGCCACCTCGGCAACACCCCAACATCGGCAGGAATAATCCACGCCACGACGGCGCTATAACGCCGCCCCACCCAGACTGGACAGGCCTGCTCTCGGAGAGGGGGGCTAGGGGGCCAAATCCACGGCCACAACCCCCTAGAGGCAATGGAGCTGAGAGAAGGCGCTCGGCTGCAAGGGTAGCAGAGCACCACTCCTACGCCCACACCCCCTCAAAGACGGCAGAAACAGTCACACGCTTTAGTACATGGCCCAGCTCGCGCCATCGCCCACACTCGAGCGCTTTGCAGCGCGCGGGCTCACACTCTACTATAGGCCCCCTCGACGCCCACTTCGAGTTCTACTCAGCTAAGGGCCGCACTTGACGCTGTAAGCAGCGCGCGGCGAAGCAGTGGCGCTTGTGGTGAAACATGGGAATCTAGTCCAGGTCGGAGAGTCGTGTCATAGGAGAGGAGAGAGTGTGGAGATGTTTTGTGCGGGATCAGGCCCGAGTCCCTAGTGTCGCCGGAGCAGGTAGCGTGTGTGTGTGTGTGTGTGTGTGTGTGTGTGTGTGTGTGTGTGAAACCGCCAATGGCAGTTATCGGTTGTGCGGCCGTCGCCGCGGCTCGTCTCTGCCGCGGCGGCTGCTGCGCGCACGCGGCGGCGCCGCTCTCTCGCGAGACGGCTGGCGACGCGGCTCGCCGCCGACGTAACTCACCCTCGACCAGTGCAAGGCAGCGTGCGTGGGCTTGGGCGGCTGCGCCGAGCTCGTGGTCGTTGAATCAAACGGCTGCTGCTTCCCCGCCAGTGAGGAGTGCGTTGGCACCTCTCGCGCAAGCGACACCAAACTATTGCTGCGTGCATGCGTCTCGCCTCCGGAATCGCCTCCCCCGACTCTGCCTCCGCCGCCCACGACGCCGCCGCCCTCCACCTCGCCCTCGCCGCCGCCGCCCGCCCCTCCGCCGCCCACGCCGCCGCCGCCCTCGCTCTCGCCCTCCCCTCCGCCGCCCTCGCCGCCCCCGCCCTCATCGCCGCCGCCGCCCTTGACACCAAACGCGTTGGCGGCCTGCGACACCAGGCTCGTGGAGCTGGACTTTGCCGAGTACTGCGACGACGACCCATACAGCGACACCGGCCAAAAGCGGCTCCTTGATGACCGCATTACCGGCAATCTCACCTCGACGGACGGCGTCCGGCTGTCGCGGCTGGGCGAGCACCAAGGAGTGGTGTTCGACTTGGTCGTCAAGTTCGTTCCAGAGACGGACGCCGACGGGGAGTCTTTTGCATGCGACGACGGGTCGTGCATCTTGCAGAAGGTATGCGAGGGCGCCCGAGACCCAGGCTGCAGAACCCAGTGTGGCGCCTTCAACTACAAGGTCGCTGTTGGGACCAGGGCGACACTGGGGCTCGAGTTTGTGGTTGCGGGCACCAACACGGCGTATAGCATATTTGGCACCTACCTGTCGTGGTTCGACATAGACGGCGACCCAAAAGGCCCCCCTGCCGAAAAGGCAGAGGCACTGGCAGTCAGAGGTGCAGATGTCACGGTCGAGGACGTCATCTGCACGTCGTGCGGCAACGCCACCACCTGCAGTAATCAGGACTCAAAGAAGCTGTGGAAGAGCGAATCCCTCGGCTACGTAGAGATTAGCGCGCGAGAGCACGAGACGGACGGCTGCACAGATCGCACTCCGCTAAAGTGCCCTTCCTGCGATGGCAATCTCTCGAACATCTACGGCTATGCTTGGTCCCAGGTCGCGCTGGATTCCACGGTCTCCGTGAAGCTAATGGGCCCGTTCTCGAAGCTGTACCTGGACCTTTCGATGCGCCTGGGGAACACCCCCTCGACGAGCGCTAACAACACGCTTAGCGATCAACCAGGCTTGGCTGGTGCAGGCCTCGTCATCAACGGCCCGGGACCGCTTGTTGGCGAGTGCGTGTACGAGCCGCCGCCGCCGTTTGCACCTGGCAAGGCGCCAACGCCGCCATCTTTGCCGTCGCCACCTCCCTTGCTTCCGGTTCTTTCGCCGTCTCCACTGCCCGCGAAGCCCCCACTTCCGCCGCCGCTGCCGTCGACACCTCTACCTTCACTCCCACCGCTGCCTTCATCGCCGCCACCAGCACCGCCGCCACCACCAGGTGCGCCCTCTCCACCGCCGTCGGGCGCACCCTCACCACCACCGTCCGGCGCACCCTCGCCGCCACCATCCGACGTGCCATCGCCGCCACCATCTCCTGTGCCCTTACCACCGCCACCGTCCTTTGCGACCGGCAGCGGAAACCCAGACAATGATGCCCTGGAGCTGGACGCCGATGGGGACTACGCCTCTGGAGACGACTCTGGAGAGGACGCACAGGGCGACTTCGCATCGGGTGACGAGGTTGGCTCGGGAGATTTCAGCTCAGGTGACTATGGCTCGGGCCTTGGCGATCTCGCATCGGGGGAGAGGTCAGAGACTTCAACCGAGACGCCCTCGCCATCGCTCCCACCACCGCCACCGGCCTCTTTATCGCCGCCGCCACAGACGCACGAGCCTTTTCCTCTTCCCCAGCACAACCTGTCGAGTCGACCGATGCCGGGGATCACTGACGGCCGCCCAGGAGGGAATGCGGTTCCGATGACCGGCTATGCACCTCGGCCTCCCTCGCCCCCGCCGCCGCCACCGCCAGAGTGGTGGGCGCCATCACCGCCACTACCCGCACCGTTGCCGCCCTCACCGCCCTCGCTGTGTCCTTGCACCTCTGCGTGCTTCGGAGCCACACCCCTCTCCATGGGCTATTGCCTGGTCTCGGCCGACTGCAATGAGTCCCTGTCCTTCTCTGAGAGCACGCGATGGCGACGCTGCAGCATCGAGCAGCCACCGCCCCCGCCGCTGCCCGCTACAACTCCATACCCACCGCTGCCGCCCTCGCTGCTGCCGCCCTCGCCACCGCCGCCGCCGCCGCCCTCTCCCTCGCCGCCGCCAATAACGCCGTCGCCCTCGCCACCGCCGCTATCGCCAACGCCGCCACCGCCCACGCCGCTGCTTCCCGCTCCTCCACCACCCTCACCGCCGCCGCCTTCATCCTCGCCGCCACCGCCCTCGCCGCCGCCGCCCTCGCCCTCGCCGCCGCCGCCGCCTCCGCCGCCGCCCTCGCCACTGCCGCCCCCACCGCCCTCTCCGAGGCTGCCCTCTCCGTCGCCGCCGCCGCCCTCACCGCCCTCTCCATCGCCGCCACGCTCGCCGCCGCCCTCGCCACCGCCGCCGCCACCCCCCTTTCCCTCGCCGCCGCCCATAACGCCGCCGCCCTCGCCGCCGCCGCCCGCCCAGCCGTCGCCCTCGCCACCGCCGCTATTGCCAACGCCGCCACCGCCGTTTCCCGCGCCGCCACCGCCCACACCGCCGCTTCCCGCTCCTCCACCACCCTCACCGCCGCCGCCTTCATCCTCGCCGCCACCGCCCTCGCCGCCACCGCCCTCGCCGCCGCCGCCCTCGCCCTCGCCGCCGCCGCCGCCTCCGCCTCCGCCCTCGCCACTGCCGCCTCTGCCGCCCTCTCCGAGGCTGCCCTCTCCGTCGCTGCCGCCGCCCTCACCGCCCTCTCCGTCGCTGCCACCCTCGCCGCCGCCGCCCCCGCCACCGCCGCCGCCACCTCCCTTTCCCTCGCCGCCGCCCATAACGCCGCCGCCCTCGCCGCCGCCGCCCGCGCAGCCGTCGCCCTCGCCACCGCCGCTATTGCCAACGCCGCCACCGCCGTTTCCCGCGCCGCCACCGCCCACGCCGCCGCTTCCCGCTCCTCCACCACCCTCACCGCCGCCGCCTTCATCCTCGCCGCCACCGCCCTCGCCGCCACCGCCCTCGCCGCCGCCGCCCTCGCCCTCGCCGCCGCCGCCGCCTCCGCCTCCGCCCTCGCCACTGCCGCCTCCACCGCCCTCTCCGAGGCTGCCCTCTCCGTCGCTGCCGCCGCCCTCACCGCCCTCTCCGTCGCTGCCACCCTTGCCGCCGCCGCCACCGCCACCGCCGCCGCCACCTCCCTTTCCCTCGCCGCCGCCCACAACGCCGCCGCCCTCGCCGCCGCCGCCCGCGCAGCCGTCGCCCTCGCCATCGCCGCTAATGCCAACGCCGCCACCGCCGTTTCCCGCGCCGCCCCCACCCACGCCGCCGCTTCCCGCTCCTCCACCACCCTCACCGCCGCCGCCTTCACCGCCACCACCCTCACCGCCGCCGCCTTCACCTCCACCGCCCTCGCCGCCACCACCTGCGCCACCGCCGCCCTCGCCGCAGCCCTTGCCGCCGCCCTCGCCGCCTCCCTCGCGGCCGCCGCTGCCGTCGACGCCGCCACCCTCGACACTGCCCTCACCACCAACGCCCCCCTCACCGCCGCCGCCCTCGCCGCCAGCGCCGCCGCCACCCTCACTGCCACCACCCACAGCACCGCCCTCACTGCCGCCCTCACTGCCGTCCTCACCGCCGCCCTCACCGCCACAACCCTCGCCGCCACCGCCCTCTCCGTCGCCGCCCTCTCCGTCGCCGCCGCCGCCGCCTCCGCCGCCGCCCTCGCCACTGCCGCCTCCACCGCCCTCTCCGAGGCCGCCCTCTCCGAGGCCGCCCTCTCCGTCGCCGCCCTCTCCATCGCCGCCGCCTCCGCCGCCGCCCTCGCCACTGCCGCCTCCACCCCCCTCGCCATCGCCGCCCTCTCCGTCGCCGCCGCCGCCCTCATCGCCGCCGCCGCCGCTGCCGCCGCCGCCGCCGCCCTCTCCCTCGCCGCCACCCTCGCCACCGCCGCCCTCGCCACCGCCGCCGCCGCCGCCCTCTCCGTCGCCGCCACCCTCGCCACCGCCGCCCTCGCAACCGCCGCCGCCGCCGCCCTCTCCCTCTCCACCACCCTCGCCACCGCCTCCATCGCCTTCTCCGCCGCCGCCCTCACCCCGGCCGCCACCCACGCTCCTGTCAGTGTCCTTGCTAGAAGCGGAGCGCGCTGCAGCAACAGCAGCGCGCTCGACGGATGTGTACATGGAGAGTCGCCTGCACGTGATCCGTTGGTCGGCTGCCTCGTGCGGCTCGTGCATTGGGCCGAGCGGCGACTGCCCCAACGCCTCGCTCATAATCCATGTGGGCGACACGGTGACGTGGCTCTCCGCTGGGGACGCCGGTTACGACATTGTGAGCGGGACGCGCCCGTTCTTCGACTTTCAGTTCGCGTCGCCGTGGCTCGAGAGTGGCGCAACATACTCGTACACCTTCGATGAGCCCGGCGAGTACCCCTACTTTTGCTCGTCCCACGACTGCATGAATGCTCAGATCACAGTGACGGCACCGCCTCCGGCCTCGCCTCCGCCTCCGCCGCCACCACCATTGCCGCCGCCGCCTTTGGGTCCATCGCCCTCGCCATCACCCCCGCCCTCTCCCTCGCCGCCGCTGCCGCTGCCGCCGCCGCCGCCGCCCTCTCCGTCGCCGCCGCCCTCGCCACCACCGCCCCAGCCTCCGCCGCCGCCGCCGCCCTCGCCCTCGCCGCCGCCCTCGCCACCGCCGCCCTCGCCACCGCCGCCGCCGCCGCCGTCTCCCTCTCCGCCGCCCTCGCCTCCGCCGCCGCCGCCTTCTCCGTCGCCACCGCTGCCCGCGCCGCCACCGCCACCGTCGCCTCTGCCGCCGCCGCCGCACTCTCCCTCGCCACCGCCACACTCGCCACCTCCTCCGCCGCCGCCCACTCCTTCGCCGCCGCCGCCGCCGCCGCCGCGAGTACCCTACTTTTGCTCGTCCCCTGACTGCATGAATGCTCAGATCACAGTGACGGCACCGCCTCTGGCCTCGCCTCCGCCTCCGCCGCCACCACCGTTGCCGCCGCCGCCTTTGGGTCCATCGCCCTCGCCATCACCCCCGCCCTCTCCCTCGCCGCCGCCGCCGCCGCCCCCGCCGCCCTCTCCGCCCTCTCCGTCGCCGCCGCCGCCCTCGCCCTCGCCGCCGCCCTCGCCACCGCCGCCCTCGCCACCGCCGCCGCCGCCGCCGTCTCCCTCTCCGCCGCCCTCGCCTCCGCCGGCGCCGCCGCCTTCTCCCTCGCCACCGCCGCCCACGTCGCCACCGCCACCATCGCCTCTGTCGCCGCCGCCGCACTCTCCTTCGCCGCCGCCGTCACACTCGCCACCTCCTCCGCTGCCGCCAACTCCTCCGCAGCCGCCGCCGCCGCCGCCGCCGTCGCCCTCTCCGTCTCAACCGCCCTCGCCGCCGCCGCCCTCGCCGCCGCCGCCGCCCTTGCCCTCTCCGCCGCCCTCTCCCGCGCCGCCCTCTCCCCGTTGGCCACCTGTGCAGCCGCCACCATCAGCGCCTCCGCCGCAACCGTTAACAGTGCCTCCCTTTCCGCTACCGCCCATACCGCCCTCTCCGTCGCAGCCATCTTTGCCACCCTGGCCGTCACCGCCCCAGCCGCTGCTCTCGCCGCAACAGCGCCCTGTGCAAGCTTGCCCTTGCACTTCTGCGTGCACCGGGGCCACTGCGGTTTCACAGGGCTACTGCCTGGTCTCGGCCGACTGCACTCGCGCCGAATCCTTCAGAACGATCTGGTGGACGTACTGCTAGTAACCACGCAGCACGCTCTGCGTCAGCACTGGGCTTGAATCATTGTGTATTGTCTATCGTTTCGAGAGGATCGTGAACGAAGGCGACCTCCAGAGACGGGCGGGGGGAAACCGTAAACGCGCCCAAGAGCACACAGACTCCACGCTGCGCGGTGCAGAACAAGAACCCCAAAAGATGTGTTGTAGCTTATATAGAGAACCAGAGTACGACAGTAGCACTGTACTCTAGTTGGGTAGTAGTCTAAGTTCTAGCCTCGTACACCTCGAGGCCTAGCGGGTCTAAGTGTGGCTAGCCACGCTGGAGTGCTTGCGCGGCATCAGCGGGAGCCTCTTACATCGGCTAAGTCGGCCGTGCCCGTGGCACGTGGCACGGCCTGGGGCCGAGTTTCAGAGAGAGGCTCCCGCACCGTGATAACGATATGGCGCAGCCCCAAATTTTCTTCGCCTGCGGCGGGCGATCGATCCTCCTCATGCTCAGCAAACCAATCGCCGCCTCAGCATCCTCCTGTTCCCGGTTCTCTTTGCTGCTTCTTGAGCGGCAATCTTCGGCGACTTTATGATGTAACATACTTGACACCCCCTGGGGCCGAGACGGTGACAGGCGGGGGCGCCGTCCGTCGGCGCCGCGGAAGATGAAGTGCCCGCCCTCCATCTTCAGGATGAGCTTGATCCTGATGCGACAAACGAGGCAGGTGAGTAGGTTATCACTCTCGGCCCCGACCTCCCAATCGCTCTCACGACCGAGGTGGCGGTCCGGCGGCACGTGGCGTCGCTGTGGCGTGAGCCCGCCCGTGGCGGTAGCGCGTCAACTTGACCTCGCGCAGCGACGCATGCAGCCGCCACTCGGCCTCGCGCGCGCGCAACTCCTCGCAGAGCAGGTTGGGGCTCTTGGCCAGCTGGCTTGGCAGCCCGTGCGCCTTCAACCGCGTCGACGCCGTGTCCGAGGTGCCGTCGTCGGGAAGGGTGCCTGATCAGCGGCGCGGCGGGTGTGTGCTGGAGGGGGGGGGGAGCGCACGGGTCAGGTACTCGACGTTGGCTCGGGAGAGGTGCTCGAGGTTGTGCTTGCCCTTGATGACGCCCGGCACTAGTGACGGCTGGACCCGCCTCGTACCCGGGCAACCTCCTTAACGGCAGCACAACCGCCCGCCGCTCTGGGGCGACCTGGAAATGAGCGGCATCAAAACGTACCTCACGGAGGAGGAGTGGACCGGCAAGAGCATCCTTGTCTCCCCCGCGCTGATGACGCCGGAGGACGCGGCCCGCGGCCCAAGAAGTGTTGGATGATGACGGGCCACTTTGAGGTGCTGAAGGAGCAGCAATTCCACCTCGGCAGGGCAATGCAGTCCGCTTCCCGCCTGGGGCCGCCCATGCCCGTGACCACGATGGACGACGAAACGCTGGCGCCCGACAATTCGGTCGGCTCCCACATTGTAATCCAAGCCGGACACGACTGGGGCGTGATCGGCGTCCCGTGCCTCAAGAGTTTACCCCGCTGCAGATCCTCCGCAAGTCGATGGGCAACTTCTCGAGGCGATGGGGGCGATGAAGGCGGTGATGTGACGCCGCCGCGACCGCAACGTATGCGGAGGCCGCGGGGAGAGACGGCAAGGATAGCGAGGCGCTAAAGCCGTGTACGGCTCTTTAGCCGCTAGCATGAGAGGGCTGCCTGCCCGTTGGTCGGGGACTGAGGGCGTGACCCCTCTCCCCGTGTGCCGGTGTGTGTGCGGGGTAGCGCTTGTGCCGGCTACAGCTCCAGGGAGCGCCGGGACGTAAGGGGGTTACCCGTTTGTTACACGGTTTTACAGGGTTGCGGCGCTGAGGTCTGATGCGACAGGAGTCAGAGTACCGCGCAGGGCGCGCGCCCCCACCCCCCTGTCCCACACCGGGGACACGGAAGACGGTACGTAGACGGCGGGGAAAACGAAACGAGACACACAAAAAAGGGCCACCAGCGAGCCCCTTCTTCATCCCGCCTCGCGGAGCGCTCCGATCGCCTCCGTCACCGCTTGGCCAAGCCACGCTCGTCGTCCGTCGACATGTACTCCGGCTCGGGCTGCGGAGATGCGGTGGAGAGATGGGACGGTGACGCCACTGGTGCGGCCGACCGTTGCTCATCGGTGAGCGGAAGCGGCGGGGGTGGCACGACGAGGGGCGCCGGCTGCGGCTGGTCAGACGGCGGTGGTAGCGGCGGCGGCGGCGGCAGCGGCTCGGCGTCCTCCGCCTCGTCTCCCGACGCGGCGGCAAGATAGCTGTCGTCGGGCGGCAATGCGTCGTCGTCTGAAGCCGCCGCCGCCTCGCCTCCCTCTGCCTGCCGCACCGCCACCTCCAGCACTGCATCGGGGATCGCGTCGAGCTCCGCACTAATGGCCGCCGCGCTCGCAGCCGCCGCTGCAGTCGCAGCCGCCTGTGCCGCCTCTGCCGCCGAGTACCACAGCTGCGCGCCAGCGTTCCAACACGCCCCGCACATCCTCTGAAAGCGGTACCTGTCCCCGGGCTCGCGACTGGAGTCGAAGTAGGGCTGGCAGAGGGTCGGCGGGTCGTGTATCATCGACTGAGCGGCACACCTCGCGCCAATGCAAGGGAACCGGTGCTTTGTCGCCTGCAGCGCCGGCGCTCCATAGGGCACGCCGCGCCAGGTGTGCGGCACATACAGAGGAGCTGGGGTTGCTGAAGACGTTGCCGCCGTGGAGGCCGATGGTCCGGCGCCCACGGCTTGGTTGGTGGCCATCCCCGCAACCTCGGACGGCGCGGAGGGCAAGCCCCCCGCGCCGTCCAGCACCCCCGTCGAACACGGGGGCAGAGCGTCGAACACGCGTCGAACACGGCCGTGTTCGACGGGTGGGGGGCAACCAGTTCCGGCGCTCGGCGCATGTGTGTGTGTGTGGTTCCCAGTGTGGGATGAGCTCGGGGTACCAGCGACGCAGGCCAGCAAAGATGGCCTCTCGTGAGATGGAGTTGAAGCCGTTCTTCTTGTCGTCCGAGGCGACGGCGTGGCCCGGGTTGCGCCGCAGGTGCTCTGACAGAAGCTGCACGGCGACCTCGGCGCCGCCTGCGAGGCCCACGCCAACCTGCAGAGGGATGTTGCAGTCCTTGACGCGCGCCTCCGCCTCCTCCTCCGACATGCCCAGGCCGCCTTCCGCGAGCGGGCGGCGGCAGATTTCGCGCATGTCGTCGACAATGAGGCGGCGCGAGTCGGCGGTGCGGCCGGTAAACAGGTCGCACATGTCAGAGCTGCGGTGTTTCATGAGGACCCGGTTGGCGAGGCGGCGGATGGCTGCAGGGATGCCGATGGGGCGGGTGCCGGTGACGTTGCCCATGTCGTCTCGCTTCTCGATCCCGAGCAGCTGGAGGTCGCCCCAGAGCGCGGCGGCGCTGTCGTGCACCCTGCCCTGGTTGATGGCGGCCACGATGTCGAACAGGATCTCCCTCACGTCCGGGCCCGAGTAGTGCAGGAACTCGAGCTCCTCGTAGCTGACGCCGTCCACGGACATGGCGCGCGCCTTGGGGACGGAGTGGAAGACCTCCCAGAAGGCCTTCCTGTACTCGGCGGAGTTGGTCGCGTAGCGCTTCACGCCGCCGAGGGGCTCAGGTACCGGCTCGAAGGTGCTGGGAGGCGGCGGCTCGTCTGCCGGTGCTGGTGTCCATGTCTGCCACGCTTTTCCTGCTCGCCGCGCTCGCTGTCCCCTCGAGGGTCCAGGTGAGCTACCTCTCCAACTCGGAGGTGCGCGACGTCGTCCACGAGGCCGCCACGGCGCGCCTCGCCCCGCCGGCGCGGGCGACGCACCGGCTGCTGTTGCGGTGCGGCGCGGCCCGGCTGGCGGCGAGGCTACGGCTGGACTGCGCGACCGCGGACGCGGCGGCGGCCGGCGACCCGCGGGCGCAGCGCGTCCGCCGCCAGCTGCGCGACCGCGCCATGCGCGCCGCGGCCGAGTCGGAGCTGCTTCTGCTCGGCGAGCTCGGCGAGGCGGCGCCGCAACGCGGCCGGAAGGTGGATCGGGCGGCGGTGCGTGCGACGGACGAGGCAGCCGACGCGGAGGCAGGCCAGGCGGCGGGCAAGGCGGCGGGCGCAGCGGCGGAGCGGGCGGTCGTTCAGGCGGAGGTCCGGCGCAGGCCGCGCGCTCTCAACGCCTCGTCTCTCGCAGCACGCGGCCGCGCGCTGCTGCCTCCCCTCCCTTCCCGCGCCGCGCGCGAGGACGCGTCCGCGCGCGGTGGCAGCGCGCGCCGCGCCCCCTCCCCGCCCTCGCGCGGCTCTCCGCCCGACACTCCCTCGCCGTGGCGCGCCGCACTGGACAAGGAGAGCGGCCGCACGTACTACTGGAACGAGGAGTCGGGCGAGACGAGCTGGGAGAAGCCGCAGCACGCGCCTGAGCCAGCGAGGGCAGCGCGCGGCGGCGGCGGCGGCGGCGGCGGTGGCGGCGGCGGCGGCGGCGGAGGAGGAGGAGGAGGAGGTGCGAGCGGCGACGCGGCGACGGCAGCGGCCTCGGAGCCTGGAGCGGCGGCAGCGGGGCCCGAGTCCAGGGAGGGTGGCGGCGGCCTGGCGGCGCTGCGCGCGAAGCTGGCCGCCCTTCGCGAGCGCGAGGCGAGCCGAGGCGGCGACGCGGACGGCGGGCGGCCGAAGGTGGCGCGGACGGCGGGCGTGTTTGCGGCGCTTCTGCTCGCCGCCGCCGCCGCCATCTGAGGGGGGGTGCCTTCGTCTCGCCTCGCGGAAAAAGAGAGAAAAACTCAATGGAAACCGCAGGAGTTTTTTCTCATTAGAATAAACAAAAAGAAATCGGGCGGCAGCGCCCTCCCCCGACCCTCACCTGTCGCGCCGCTCTTACCCACGGTCCCACGCGACGCCGACGGCGCCCCACATTAGACATTACGGCTTTCACTCGCTAGCGACTAGGGCGCCGCGTAGGGGGTGGACAGGATTGAGGCTTCAGTGGGGCCAAAGTGAGTTTATGGATGTGTGAGAACGGATTGGGACACGAGGAGGCACGCGGACCGACTCGTCGGTGACTCTGCTGCACGCCGTTTCAGAATTTTTCTCATGAGCGAGACGTGGAAGAGTGCCACCGTCGGGTAGGACGGGTCGGCCCAGAGTATCAGAGTAGCCGTCGTGGTCGCGGCGAGCAGCGCCGGCCACTCCGGCGCCGCGTCGGCAACATGGGAGCATGTCCACTGCCACTTCGCGGTCGCAGCGCTGTTGTCGCCCAAAACGCCGCCTATCCCTCTGGCGGGCCAAAGCTCGCCTCGCATGTCGATTTTGACTCGACGGGCGCATGGAGGCATCACGTCTCCATGCGCCCGTCAAGCCGGAGCCAGTCTGCGGCGACCACAGCGCGAGCTTTTCAGAGTCAAGCAAATTAAAAAATCCCAAACTAGTGGATCTTGGTGCTGTCCGCTGTCAGGAGCAGGAGAGCCCCACCTGTCCCCCTGATCGTTCTTCCAAAATCCTGCTCGTGCAGGTGGGGACCCTGTCCTCGTCCCATCCCTCGTTTGGCGTGTC
Source organism: Emiliania huxleyi CCMP1516 (assembly GCF_000372725.1). Classification (NCBI taxonomy): domain Eukaryota; phylum Haptophyta; order Isochrysidales; family Noelaerhabdaceae; genus Emiliania; species Emiliania huxleyi. The sequence goes on along the minus strand of NW_005201231.1, from coordinate 339,376 downwards.
TGTTTTCTTTCTTTCTTTCTTTCTTCCGCTGTCTACCCCCTAATTACACAATACACTACTCCCCCCCGCGCCGCCCCGGAGAACTCATCGCCATTCGAACGGGCGCCGGGCGCCCGTTCCAAATCCGAAGAGTTTTCATTCAGGTGGACCATCAATAGTTACCGAGATATGGCCGCTCAAAGTCTGAGACCTGTCACAAAAGTGATGCACGTATTGGGAGCGCGACTGCCGGTCACCCCACACCCCGACCGACCCGTCGCCGGACTCGGTCGCTCGCCGGTCGCGGGCGGGGAGAAGCGCAGCACCCGCGCTCCGCCGATTGACTGATAGCACTGTCTGATCCAACCAGAAAGACCCCGCCGTCGAAGAGCCGTCGAGCTACATGAGACCCAAGCAAGTCGTCGTGATGTACCAGAAAACGAAACTAGCGCCAAAATTGAGATCTCAGGATCGACATTAATTTCTCGCGCCTACTTTCGCTGCTTGAGACTCGCCAAATAGATCCTGCGCCTATGACCGTGTGCAACGTCAAGTCGTGAACCGCGACAAGACCGTCGCGCCAAGCGCGTCGACTCTGTTGCTTTATGCGGCAGCATTCACCGTGACTCTTGCCGTGGATGGTGAGTGACCGCGGTTGCTTACGCAATACTACGCCATGAACTGAGCTTCACCAGCCGTTTCTCTTCCTTCCCTTGCCATCTCTTGCCGTCCGTTCTCTGTGGACTGTGCGCATTCCACTGCATGCGGCATCACACGCGTCTGTCTTCTGCCGGGCGCGCATCTGAACTCGTACCAGGTATAGGCCATCGCTTTGCTGAGAGAGATCAGGCGCCTGAGAATCTATGGCGACAGTGGGCGTCTCCTACTTATGGATTGCGCTCGAGGTCCGAGGAGCGCAAGAGCGCATCGAAGGCTAGCTCAAAAGAACCCAACGCGGCCAAAGGATATACAACTGTATCCACCTCGAAAACCTAAGGAGAAAAGAAATCGCGGCCAGCGAGGTCGCGCCGCCTCAGTAGACCTGTCTTCCTTCTTTTCTTTCTTCAGCTGTGAGAGGGGCCTGTGCCAAGAATTTCTAAATTCTTTCTTCAGTAGACCTGTTTGAAACCTTCGGCGGGTGGTGCAACGCGGTCAAACGGCTGTTCTACCAGATGAAGGACAAGGTGCGCAACAAGCTCTCGAAGCGGCAGCACGAGGACGAGGCGACCTGGTCGACGCGGTCGTGGCTGTCGCTGCAGGCCCAGCGCATGTCAGTCGCGCTGCAGCTCGCGCCTCGCGGCGGCGGAAGAGATTGCGACCGAGCTCAGGCTCGCCGCGGCGTCGGAGGACGCCGCCGTCGCCTAGACTCCCCTGCGTCACTACGTGCCTCCCCGTCTTTGTAGCCTGGCGTTTGTGCCCCGTTTGTGCCGCGTCCCGTGCTATAGTTCATTTTATATTCAGAAGACCGGTTAGCGTCGCCTTGCTTACTCGCGACCCCAGCATACTCCCGCGCCGGTCACCCGTCGCCGGACTCGCTCGCCGGTCGCGGGGCTCCGCCGACGCCTAGTGTAATATGGTCAGCAAATGTCGGCGGCGGCTCGACGAGATTAAGCGTCGTCTACACGAAGGCGCCACTGCCACCTCCGCTGCAAGCGTTCCACCAGAGGCGGCATTGGGCGAATTGCGCGTCATTGTGCTTGTGGACGCAGACCAGTTTTCCCAGGCAAAGCACATGCAGCGAATTGCAGAGATGCCGCAGAGTTTCGAGGTGCGCTTCTTCAGCTGCTCTGTGTACCCTTCGGGCGGACAGAAGGTGCTTAGACATGTGAACGACTTCTGTAGTCAAGCAGCCGGCCGGCGTGCATTCCACGAGACTACTCCGGATCCCACCAACGACGCGGCCGACCGCCTCATGGTTGCCAGGGCGCAGGAGCTACACAGCGCAGAGCCTCCTGACGTGCCGTTCTTGTACGTGACCAATGATCGCCGTCTGGCAGGAGAACTGTCCAGCTCACTGTCGCAGCGCGTCGCTGTTCACTGGAAGCACTTGTACCTTACGAAGCGATAGGAACTGCCACGTTGTCAGCGACGGCCGAATGCGGAATGGAACCGCGTCGCGCGGAGTTCGGTACACGCACCACAACGCACAAGACCGTATGGGCGATTTAAGGTGGTTCTTCGCCGGTGATAGTACTAGCACGCGCCAGTTCGCACCTGTGTCGAGCCTGTGTGCTGTGAGAGAGTTGTTTTGTTAAATTGTGCCCGGACTCTGCCGCACGATGGCCGTCACGCTCGCACCTGCCGACCGCCGCCACGGCGGCGAGACGCCTCTTCCGCCACCGCGGCGCCGGTCACAGGCCAGCGCTATGCAGCTGCCGGCCACACCGGGCCGGATTTGCCGGTACTCGTCGCCGCACACTCCTGCGTCCACGCCGCTGTGACGTCTGGCGACGAGGCGCCGGCCGCCAAGCTTCATCGCCAACGTGGTCGCTCGCTGGTCCTCTCGGCTCGGCCACGCGTCGGCCCAGCTCGCACGAGCTCCAGACAGCCACCGGCCGCCACGCGTAAAGCGTACGGGTCGCCGGCTCCCTGTTGTGCTCTCACCCTGGCCGGCGTAAAACTGTACTGGCAGTTGTCATGCCGTACCCGTCGCGTTTCGAAAAAGAGCCCTCGATCGACCCCTCTACACGCACCGCGCCACCGCTCTCCACAACTGCTACCGTGGACATTAAGCTCCTCGACTCGATCTGCGGCTACGACGGCGCTCTAGCTGCTGGCTCTCGCGGGTGTCTGGCGACCCGCTCAGGCTTGCGAAACGGCCGGCCGTGGCGACGTGTTTCGAGCTCGGTGGTCTTCTCCGCGCGGCTGGGCCCGCCCCTAGTCGGGGCCGACCCGCCCGATCACTGGGCAGCGCTTGCGCCGTCGTCCTGGACGACGGTGTGCTGGTGCATCCGGGAGGCTCCGCGGGGCTGCTCTAGCAGCCTCGGGAGGGTCGAAAATCGAAGCCGGAGCAGCGGACCACGGAAGCTCCACGGACGGTGAGGCGGGCTGTGGTTGCCCCCCCCCCGACCGGGTGAGGGAGTGGCGCCCCGGGAGTGCCGCTCCGGCGACGTCCGTGGCCTCAACGGCACTGTGACCGCGGTGCTCGCTCTCGCGGCCGTCTCGCGACCCGCTCGAGACGAAAACCGGACCGGCCGGTGCGACGCACCGCGAGTGGGATGGTCTTCTCCGCCCGGCTGGGGCCGCTCCTAATCGGGGCCGACCCGCCCGGTCACTGGGCAGCGCGTGCGCCGTCCCTCCGGGATGTGAGGGGTCGATGAGTCCCTCGGCCCGCGCGGAAGTGTCTCGGAAAGGCCCCGTGGAGCCGGACAGACAACGCAGCCGCGAAGGGCCCGAGGTGCTTCGCCGACGGTGAGGCGGGCTGTGGTTGGAGCCACCGGGCGGGAGGCGGGCATGGTCCACCAGCAGCATGGCTGCGAGCACGCTGGCCGGCTCCACGGCACTGTGACCGCGCTGGAGCAGCCCTCGGCAAGGCCCCTGAGGCCGCCGGAGAGCCTAAAAGCGTAAGCGGGTGCGTATATAACGGGCAGGACAGTGCTCCCGAGCCGGCTAGGGCGTTGGAGCACCTATGGAATGGCGCCGATCCCGCATTTTCCCCGGGGCTTACTCGAACCCGCCGCCACCCGTACCTCGCTCCAAACCACGCCGGAGCAGCTCTGGTCGTGCTCGGGACGGGGAGAGGAAAGTTCGGGGCACAAGAGCGTCGAGTAAGCCCCGGGGAAAATGCGGGATCGGTGCCATTACCCGTGGCCCGGGATCCGGCGGCGAAAGTTTGGCTCCGTTCGGCCACACGGACGTTAGCGGCTGTGGTTTCGGCCTGCACCCTCTCACGGCTCCGAGAGGGGCGCGAGAGGCTGGAGACAGGTCCACCTTGGCGCTCGCGTCGACCTGCGAGGCCGGATCCGAGGCCGCCAGGCCGTTGGTAGCACCAGATGGAACGCCCGCGCAGCCAATTTTTATACGCGAAAAGTACCCGACGGACTCACGAGGGCACACACTCGGCGGTCTCGCGACAGAGACGGCTCACGGGGAGGAAAGAACAGAAGCTAAGGATGGGGACGCGGTTAGGGGTGCCGTCTTCGAGTCTGGCGGCTCGCCCGGGACCAACGCTCGAGCCTCCGCCCCTCGGACGGGATCCGGAGAGCGCGCGTACCACCGCGTCGGCGGGCAGCGGAGCTGGCGGGAGCGGCAGGACCGAAGGCGGCGACGCGGGAGACCGGTGCGGTCGCAGCGCTGCAGAGTTGCAGCACCACGACCGCATCGACTGAGCGCATCGGCATGCGCGAGAGGAGGGTGTGCGGGTGCATGCCCGGGTTGTGAGGGCTGGCTGAAGGGCCGCGTCGGGCGGCCGCCTCATGCGACTTTGAGAGAAGCGGCCTGGTTCACACAACTCTCAAGAATACAACTCTCAAGAACCACCTTAAATTACTCGGCGTGTTGCGTATATTCCGTCGAGAGAACCAAAAAGAGTTGTCCAAGAAGAGCTTTATCTCGTGACCCGGAGAGTCCAACGGGCGGGTCCGGACAGGGACACTACACCAAGGCGGAGGCGCAGCGCGCGAGCGAGCGGAGGCTATGCGGGTGCCCCGCGGCCGCCTCGTCGGGGCATCCGAGCGCGCTGACCCACGCCAGCAGCAGCAGCAGCAGGGGCGGGAGCAGCGCGATCAGCGCGCAGCGTGCCGCCGGGAGGAGCGCCTGTCTCCAGCCGGGCGCAAGGAAGGCGAGCTCCTACAGAGGCGAGGCTCCGAGCGCGGTGAAGGCGAGGGGCGAACAGAGCGCCGTGGCGACTGCGCGGCGAGCGGCGCTCTCTCCTTTCCGCTCCCCGCTCTGTCTCTGCGCGCTTTCACTTCTCTCACCAGTGAGCGTGAGTTCCGTGTGGCTTTGAGCCACGTCTCGTGTCGCCAGTCACTTGGGCGTGGAGAGGGGGTCCGATCTTGGAGTGAAGGCTGCCTACTACTGCTACTCTCCGTTCATCATGAAGTGCCTACTACTGCTGCTACTCTCGTTTCATCATAAAGTGCCTACTACTGCTGCTACTCTCCGTTCATCATGAAGTGCCTACTACTGCTACTCTCCTTCATCATGAAGAGCCCCGGGCGCGGGTCGAGGGCGTAGCCGAGCCTGCGGTAGTAGCCGCGCGACCCCACTCCCGCGATCACGGCGACGCGCCTGCCGGAAGGCGAGACACCGGCGTCAGGGCGCGGCAGGGAGAGCACCGCACGCGCACACGGGAAAGCTCGGTTTGCAGTGAGAGCATCCGCCTCGTCACGCCTCTCCTCGAGTGCTAATTCGGCACGCACGGGTGTGTCTGGGCCTCGTGATATGGGGAGATATGAGGAGATGTGGGGAGATACGGGGAGATGTGGGTCTGTCCCTCCGCATCTGGGCCTCGTGATATGGGGAGATATGGGGAGATGTGGGGAGATACGGGGAGATGTGGGTCTACCCTCCGCATCTGGGCCTCGTGATATGGGGAGATATGGGGAGATGTGGGGAGATACGGGGAGATGTGGGTCTACCCTCCGCATCTGGGCCTCGTGATATGGGGAGATATGGGGTGATGTGGGGAGATACGGGGAGATGTGGGTCTACCCTCCGCATCTGGGCCAGACTCGCCGGAAGCCGTGTGCGCGCGCGGTCGCCTCCGCCTCGGCCATGAGCGTGCGACCGAGGCCGGTGTGCTGCGCGTCGGCGTTGCTCTTGTCGGCGGTGGCGATGAGCTGCCCGTACACGTGCAGCTCCCGCACCTAACGAGGACATGTCCGAGACACGTCCCGGCGAGAGCCCGCGAGAGCCCGCCCGCGCACGTGCAATTCTCGCGCACCAGCGCTGCTCCGCGCAGCTCCTCGAACGGCGGCTGGTGCTCCGGCGCGTCGCTCCAGGGCGGCGGCAGCCGCAGCCGCACGAAGCCGAGGAGGGTGGCGCGGTCGGCGGACTCGATGGAGACGAAGTGCTCCGCGCCGCCCGACGCCGCGTAGACGCGCCGCACGAGCGTCTGCCTTGGCAGCACCTTCTTCGAGGCGGCGCCTGATCTCGCGCAATCTCGGGTCACCTCGGGCGGGGGGCGGCCGCGGTGGCAGCCGCTTCTTCGAGGCGGCGCCTGGCTCGCGGCATCGGATGCAGCGGCAAGTGAGCCCCTTGTCCCTCATCTCTGCGAGCAAGTCCTCGCGCAAGTTCGGGACGTCGAGCCTCCGTGGGGAGATATGGGGGAGATATGGGGGAGATATGGGGGAGATACGGGGGAGATACGGGGGAGATATGGGGGAGATATGGGGAGATATGGGGGAGATACGGGGGAGATACGGGGGAGATATGGGGGAGATATGGGGGAGATATGGGGGAGATATGGCGGAGATAGGGGGAGATAGGGCGGAGATAGGGGGGGGCGTCGAGCCAACGACTACGGCGCTGTGCAGCGTCTTCAGAGCACCGCGTGAGGACGAGGGGCCACGAAAACAGCGAGTACAGCGGAGTGCGGTACGGGCACGGCTGAATCCGTGTCCTCTCGAGCACTGGTGGGGAGAGACAAGAGTACGAAGCTTCCGCTTCTAGGCCGGCGGACCCGCCAGACACGTACTGCATTGGGATGTCTCGAACCACGCGGTTGAGCCTGTGCACAGCCGCAGGTGTGAAGAGACGCCGTGCGCAGCGCCGCCTCGCGCCGCACCAGGCGGGTGGCGCCGGATCCAAGGGTGCACGCGCGACTTGACCTGAAGAGGACACACAATAACAATAACAATAATAACAACAACAATAATGATAATAATAATGATAATAATAATGATGATGATGATGATGATAATAATGATAATAATAATGATAATAAGGCGACTTGAGGAGCTCGAACAGAATTATTATTACTCATAATAATAATAATAGTAGTAACAAATTGACCTGCATGAGGAGCTCAAACATCTGGTCGCTCGCATACGGCACGTAGCTGCCCGCCTCAAACCAGCGCTTGATGACGGTCCACGGCACCACCTGGGTCGGCACAGTCTCGGCTAATCTCGCCCGTGATCTCGCTTGATGACGGTCCACGGCACCACGCCTGGGTCGGGTAGACCTTCCACTGGTCGGCCTGCAGCTGCGGGTCACTCAGCACGCGCTCGAACATGGCGCGGTCCACCGCTGCGGTCGCGCCGGGCAAGTTTGGCATCAGGTGGATGTCGATCTTGTAGCAGGCGTCCTTGAGCCGCTTCAGGGCCGTCACCGTGTCTGCCGTCGTGCAGCCGCGGTTGATCCGCTTGAGCACCTGGCCGGGGAGATGTGGGGAGATATGGGGAGATGTGGGGAGATATGAGGAGATATGGGGAGATGTGGGGAGATGTGGGGAGATGTGGGGAGATGTGGGGAGATGTGGGGAGATGTGGGGAGACATGGGGAGATATGGGGAGATATGGGGTTGATCCGCTTGCGCACGTGGTCGTCGGTGTGCTGCACTCCGAGCTGCACGCGCGTGCACCCGTACCTACGCGCTGGAGATATGGGGGAGATATGGGGAGATATGGGGAGATATGGGGGAGATCACCCATACCTACGTGCTGGAGATATGGGGAGATATGGGGAGATATGGGGGAGATCACCCATACCTACGTGCTGGAGATATAGGGAGATATGGGGAGATATGGGGGAGATCACCCATACCTACGTGCTAGGAGCCGCCAATCTCCGGGGGCGGACAGACGATCTTGTGCAATGTAATGTATTCAGAGCACCGCGTGGGTACGAGGGGGGGGAGTGCAGTGACTACAGCGGAGGACGGTCGACATACGTACTACGCTTCTAGGCGACAGCGCCGGCGGAGGCGCAGCAGCTCCGCCGCGTCGATGGTGTCCGGCCTCGTCTCGAGCGTGAGGCCTATGGGGCGTGTCTCGGACATGTCGTGGACATGTCGTGGACATGTCCGGCCGCGTCTCGAGCGTGAGGCCTATGGGGCGTGTCTCGGACATGTCGTGGACATGTCGTGGACATGTCCGGCCGCGTCTCGAGCGTGAGGCCTATGGGGCGTGTCTCGGACATGTCGTGGACATGTCGTGGACATGTCCGGCCGCGTCTCGAGCGTGAGGCCTATGGGGCGTGTCTCGGACATGTCGTGGACATGTCGTGGACATGTCCGGCCTCGTCTCGAGCGTGAGGCCTATGGGGCGTGTCTCGGACATGTCGTGGACATGTCGTGGACGTGTCCGGCCGCGTCTCGAGCGTGAGGCCTATGGGGCGTGTCTCGGACATGTCGTGGACATGTCGTGGACATGTCCGGCCGCGTCTCGAGCGTGAGGCCTATGGGGCCGTGTCTCGGACATGTCGTGGACATGTCGTGGACATGTCCGGCCTCGTCTCGAGCGTGAGGCCTATGGGGTCGTGTCTCGGACATGTCGTGGACATGTCGTGGACATGTCCGGCCGCGTCTCGAGCGTGAGGCCGATGATCTTGCAGGCGGCGGTCTCGTTGAGTGCCTGCTCCTCCAGCAGCCCCCTCCTGGCAGAGACAACTGGTACGGTCAACAGTGCTGCCCGACAGGACTCCTTCCTCCTTGACAAGGGCCGCGCCGAGGCCGCTTCTCGCGCTGCCAAAAGGTGTTAGCGGCGTAGAAGAGGTCGCGCACAAACTCCTCCTGGTACGGGGAGGTGTGGGGGAGGGATGGGGGAGAGATGGGGAGATGTGAGCGGTCGCGCACCTCGCTCCTGGTACACGTGCGCGGTAGGACGACCAAGTGCCGCCCATATCTCCCTATATCTCCCCCATATCTCCCCATATCTCGCTACTGGTACACGTGCGGGTAGGAGGACCAAGTGCCGCCCATATCTCCCTATATCTCCCCCATATCTCCCCCATATCTCGCTCCTGGTAGACGTGCGGGTAGGAGGACCAAGTGCCGCCCATATCTCCCTATATCTCCCCCATATCTCCCCCATATCTCGCTCCTGGTAGACGTGCGGGTAGGAGGACCAAGTGCCGCCCATATCTCCCCCATATCTCCCCCATATCTCGCTCCTGGTAGACGTGCGGGTAGGAGGACCAAGTGCCGCCCATATCTCCCCCATATCTCCCCCATATCTCGCTCCTGGTAGACGTGCGGGTAGGAGGACCAAGTGCCGCCCATATCTCCCCCATATCTCGCTCCTGGTAGACGTGCGGGTAGGAGGACCAAGTGCCGCCCATATCTCCCCCATATCTCCCCCATATCTCGCTCCTGGTAGACGTGCGGGTAGGAGGACCAAGTGCCGCCCAGCACGAGGAGCTCGATCTTGTCGACGGGGTGGCCTATTCACAGCTAGAGGTGTGAAGAGACGCTGTTCACGGCCCACTAGCTCGATCTTGTCGACGGGGTGGCCTATTCACAGCTAGAGGTGTGAAGAGACGCTGTTCACGGCCCACTAGCTCGATCTTGTCGACGGGGTGGCCGTTCTGGGCGAGAGTGGCGGCGCGGTCGGTCAGCTGCATGACGGGGTCGAAGCCTGCAGAGAAGAAGACAGACGGGCGTCTGTCGCGGAGCAGCAGCAGCTGTGGAGATGCATCACACAGGGTCGGGGCCGTTCTCATTGGCGCGCTTGACGGCGGGCTCGTCGTGCAAGTACGACTTTGGCTGCCCCGGCTCGGACGGGCAGTAGTAGCAGTTCCACGCGCACGAGAAGCGCTGCTTCACCTGGCGTGGAGGAGTGTTCCGAGAAGCGTCAGGGAAGGGTCGCGGAAGCTTCCGGGCGGCGAGCGCGAGAAAGGAGCGCTGCTTGACCTGGCGAGCCAGCGCTGGATAGCACGATTCTGGCGTCTGCGATGTACCCGCGGTGTTCTGGGGCGTGTCTGGGGAGACTCTCTCGGAAGTGAGTGTCTAGGAAGTGTGGTCTGGTCCGCGGAGAGTGGCTGGTCGCCTTCTTTCCCGATTCGGGCTCAGTGAAGGTTGGGTAGGGCGAGGTGAGGACGGTGATGACGAGGACGCCCGACTGCGACTTGGACGACTTCTTCACCAGCAGCGAGTGCAGGTGCGGATTCGCCTCCAGCTCGCCGCGCGAGACGAGGCAGTGGTACGCGTGCAGCAGCTGCGCCTTGCGGAACGTGTCTGCGCGCCGCATCCGCTTGCGGTGCAGCATGAGCTGGTGCTCGAGGGCCTTGCCGTCGGCCGGTGGGTCGGCCGCCAGGTCGCGCACGATCCGGCTCAACTCGCGCAGCTGCTCCTCATTCACCAGCTCGTCCCACTGCCGGTAGATGTCCTCGACGTCGGCGTTGACCTGGTTGTAGCGCGTGCTCTTGTACTTGTCGGGGTCGTCGTCGTCGCCGCGCGACGTCAGGTCGGTGCCGCTCTTGGGCGGCATGGCCACGCGAGGGGTGTGGGGTGTGGCGAAGGTATGGCTCGCGAGTGACGGCAGCTGCGCGTAGACGGCTCCACACGCTTTTGCGCCAATTGGTCACAGCAGCGCCTCCACGACGCCTTGGACCGCGACGTGAGCGAAAGAGCGATGTTTTCTTTTTCTAGCCTGTCTGCTGTGAGAGAGAGTTGTTTTGTTTAAATTCTTTTTCTAGAAGGATCTTACCTACCTACCTACCTACCTACCTACCTTACCATGGGGGCGACAGGGAGGATGTGGCCCTGAGTTATGTGTACGCCGACTCAGGGTGTGTGGCAGCACCAGCCGCCCGCTGGCTGTGTGTCTTGTGAGCCTGTTTGTGTCTGTGTGTCGCTCGTGCGTGTCGTCATCATCTGTCTAGCGTCCACCCATACCGCGTTGGTGTCCAGTCCGAGCCTGGCTGTTCTTCACCTTACTACCTACCTACCTTACCATATGGACCAGCGGTACACAGAGAACCCAACAACAGCCTGGCGCCACCAGAGCAGTCTTGGAGGGGTGTAGCTCGCGTCGGAGCGGTGTAGCTCGGTTCTACCTACTTAAGTTGGACACGTCGGAGCGATCATTCCTCACTCAAGAAAGAGGTCCTCACGATGGAAACAGGTCCTCACGAAAGAGTTCTACCATACAAGCCCCTCTCACAGCAAGAGGTCCTCCCAAGCCGTGGGCTGCGGCTGGCTTCTGCTCCCCCCTTCATTGATAAACCATACGCTCCCAGGGTGAGCGCACTTTGAGTGAGATCCTCACTCGCACGACAACAAACAAGGTTCTGTCTCACATGCCATCAGTGTCACATCAAGAGAGGGGTCCTCAAAAGCATACTGAGGACCTCGTCTGTGAGGACCTCTGTCTGATGTGAGGACCTCTGTGTTTGTGAGGACCTCTCTCCCGCCGACTCCCCACGGCGCAGTGGCCCAGCCACCCTGCTCCATCCGCTGCGCCTTTGCGCTCAGACCGAGTGGGGGTACCAATCGCGACTCCCTCTCTCTCTCTTGCTCCTCCAAACCATCCGCCTCCTCGGCCAGCACTGGAGTCGAGTCAGCTTCATTAGATCCCCTTGTATATAGGGCAAGAATCAGAACTTGTGTTATGTTGTGTTGTGCGTGATGATGTGCGAGAAACTCTACGTGGACCATTGGGCTTGTATTATTAACAACAAGCGCTCTCAAAAATAAAAGTTGGCGGGCGGGCACGCGGGACATGCACAGGCGCCAAGGGGCGCAGCGCCGACAATCACGGCGGTGATTGCGGCGCAGGTGGGGGGACGGGAAGTCCGTCGGCGTTGCCGGGGGCCCAAGGAAGCGCGAGGGAAAAATTCCGCCGCTGAGGGCGCTCGTGCGGCAATAGCCGAGTGGAGGTGGGGGAGCGTGCCGGACGGGGCGTCGTCGCGCCGTCCGATGGTCTGCTGCCCCGCGCAGCAACCGTCGGGCGACGACCCGGGGGCCAAAAACCCGGCGACGACGGCGCTCTGGATGGGGCGTGACCTCCTGCCTCCAACCTCCTTCCTTTTTGAGCAGGTGTGACGCCGCGCGAGCGACGCTCCGAGATCGCCCGAGATAGCGCGGCGCGGCCCCGAGATCGCCCGAGATAGCGCGAGATTGCCCGAGATCGCGCGGCGCGGCCCGAGGCGGGGTGGATGGGCTGGGAGCGAGGGGGCGGAAGTGCTCAGTGCGGTAGATGGTCAGCTCGAGGCGCGTGAGCCGGACTTGTGAGCCGGACCACCCCCTCTTGAACCTGCGTTGTTGAGCCAGGACTCAACATACTCGGGCTGTCGCCGTCCCAAACTGTCACTCCCCTCTCTCCCGGCCGGAGTGGGGCGCGCGCGGGGGCGGCGGGTGTGCGGGATGTCTGTGGGGCCGAGAGTGATATGCCATGTCCGCCTTGCGTTGTTTCATAACACCGAAGGCTTAGCTCAAAATAAAAGTTCATAACATCGAAGGCTAAGCTCAAAATAAAAAAACACAGCCGCACGCGGGGTACTGTCAGAGGCGCGACTGTCGGGCGTTGGCCGTCGCCGCGCCATCGGCTCGCTCATCCCCGTCGCCGCGGCTCGTCGTCGATGCTGCAGCTCAACCCAAAGCACCACCGCTCGCCAAGGCTTGGCGAGAGGCTGGCTCCGTACCAGCAGAGTCCCGACGCCTCGCGCGATCGCTTCCTCGTGACTCCCGAGCCGCCGCTCCACCCAGGCCCTCCGCCGCCGGGCAGGCCGCCGAAACAGGAGACGCTGACTGTGCCCCTGCTAGATGTGGAGCCCGCCATTCTCGAGGCTGCGCCCGACATGTGGTCGCTGCCGCAGATTGCCATCTACAGCCACTATGCGTGCGTCGGCATGGTCAATGGGCTTCTGTCGCAGACGCTGCTGCCGTACTGCCTCTACGTAGTCCATGGCCAGCCAAACACGTGCGCGACGGTCTCCACCTTTGTCAACCTTCCGTGGGGCTTCAAGCTTGCGTACGGCATGCTCAGCGACGCGGTCAGTGCAGTATATCTCCACCAGTTATTAGTGCTGCGGACACGGCATGATCAGAAGCGATGAATACGGCATGCTCAGCGACGCGGTCAGCACGAGAGTCGCCGCGTGATTCGAGCCAAACAGTCCGTGCGGCTGAAAGCGCACCGCCGGTCCTTGCCTGCCGTCCGAGTCTAGGTGCCGATCTGCGGCTTGCGGCGCAAGAATGAACTGATGAATGAATTAACTAGGTGCCGATCTGCGGCTTGCGGCGCAAGAATGAACTCATGAATGAATTAACTAGGTGCCGATCTGCGGCTTGCACCGCAAGCCGTACATGGTCCTCGGCTGGGGCATGCTCTGGGGCGGCGCCCTCCTGCTCGCCGTCCTCCCGACGCTCACTCTGCCGCTCGCCTCGACCATCTTCCTGTGCATGACCGTCTCGTACCTCCTCGCCGACTGCGCCGCCGACGCGGTGCTCGTCGCCCTCTCGACGAGAGAGGCGGCCGAGGCGCGAGGCTCGCTGGCCTAGAAGCGGAATACGTCTTCTTGTACTCCAAACGGCGCTCGAGAGGACACGTACTCAACCTTATTCGGCCGTATCCCGCTGTACTCCGCTGCATTCGTGCCCCTCGTATTCACACGGTGCTCTGAATGCTCTGCACGATCCCGTCCTCCCGGCCTGATGTTGGCGCCCTCGGCACGGCAGGCTCGCTCATCTCCACCGCCTACCTGATCCGGCACTCGGTCAACGTTCTGGCGAACGGAGTCGTCGCGTTCTGCTACAACGGCCCCCCGAGCGGCGGCTCCTTAATTAATCAGTCTTAATTAATTAAACAGTCTTAATTAATTAATCAGGCCCCCCCAGCGGCGGCTCGTTCAGCTGGGGCCTGACCACACAGCAGCTGATGTGGATCATCGTCGCCTTCGTCGGCGTCCTGATGGGCGCCTCCCTCCCCTTCCTGCACGAGGCGATCTCCCCATATCTCCCCATATCTCCCCACATCTCCCGTTCTGATGGGCGCCTCCCTCCCCTCCCTGCACGAGGCGATCTCCCCATATCTCCCCATATCTCCCCACATCTCCCGTTCTGATGGGCGCCTCCCTCCCCTCCCTGCACGAGGCGATCTCCCCATATCTCCCCATATCTCCCCATATCTCCCGTTCTGATGGGCGCCTCCCTCCGCTCCCTGCACGAGGCGCCTCCCGGCAAGCAGCTCAGCTTCCGGAGGCGGTGCAAGCAGCTGCTTCGCCTCCTGCAGCAGGCCCGTGTCTCCCCACATCTCCCCACATCTCCCCACATCTCCCCAAGCAGCTGCTTCGCCTCCTGCAGCAGGCCCGTGTCTCCCCACATCTCCCCACACCTCCCCACACCTCCCCACATCTCCCCAAGCAGCTGCTTCGCCTCCTGCGGCAGGCCCATATCTCTCCATCTCTCCCCACATCTCCCCTCCTGCGGTAGGCGCCGGTGTGGAGGCTCATCGTCGCGCTGGTCAGCGTCACCACGCTCTCGCTCGTCACCAACCAGGCATCCTTCTCCTTCCTGTTGTGGTTGTTATTACTACGCTCTCATTCTCACTATTGTTTTACTAGTAGCACCCAAACCAGGAGTCTTATGATATTAACGATTACCATTGTTTCATGATTATCACCATCACAGCATCACGCTCCCGCCCGTCTCCAACACTAGGCGCAGATCAACGCAAACGCTCAGTGGTTCCACTATCGAGCCGCTGCAGCTCGGCCTCTCGGCATATCTCCCCCCATCTCCCCCCATCTCCCCATAGGTTCCACATCGAGCCGCTGCAGCTCGGCCTGTCGGCCTGCTTCCAGAGCCTGATGATGGCGGTCGGCATGTGGGCCTTCAAGCGGTACCTGCTGCAGGAGAGCAGAGGGGGGGGGGGGGGGGGGACCCCCCCCAGGGGCGTGCGGGCAGGGAGGGAGGGAGGGAGGGAGGGAGGGAGGGAGCCCCCCCCAGCGCGTGCCCGGGGGCCAGGGAGGGAGGGCCAGGGAGGGAGGGCCAGGGAGGGCGTGCGGGCAGGGAGATATGGGGAGATAGGGGGAGATGTGGGGAGATGTGGGGAGATGTGGGGAGATAGGGGGAGATAGGGGGAGAGATGCAGGGAGACGCGAGCATCAGCCCAGTCCCGCCCGCATGCGGACGCGCTGTGTGCGGTGGCGAGGGGGCGTGGGCGAGGGGGAGCCTGCTCGCGTAATGGCCGAGAGCGCCGCCCGCCGGAGAGCCTTGCGGGCGAGAGGCGGCAGGGATGCGCACGCCCTACGAGGCTGTGATCTGCTGCAGGCGAGCTGGCGGCTGACGTACGCCGGAGGTATCCTCGGCGCGCAGCTGCAGAAGCGGGGGATGTGTGGTCCTTGTATTCCACCCGTGTGGAGGCTCTTGAGGGGGGCACGTGTGCCCCCTTCTCTTCGGCCGTAGTCAGTCGCATTCACTGCAGTCGTGTCCCTCGCAACCCCGTGCATACACTGAGCACACACTGCCTGCACAGTGCCGTGATCCCGCCCTGATGTCGTCAACGTGTGGGTTGCTTGCGGGAGATATGGGGAGATGTGGGGAGATCTGAGGAGATGTCGTCAACGTGTGGATTGCTTGCACACCGTACTCCCGCCCTAGCCATCCCGCCCTGTAGTCCTCATCCCGCCCTGCGAGCACCACACGTAGGCACACAGCTCTTCTCGCTGCTCTACCTGCTCACCATCTTCGTCCCGCTCTTCAAGAACGGCTGGTGGTACGTCTTCACGCAGGTGGAGAGTCAATTGATTAATTAATTAATTAATTGATGACTCAGTTGAAAGAACAGCTGTGGTGGGTACGTCTTCACACAGCGGACAGTGAGTCAACTCACGAATGAATTGACTGAAAGAACGGCGCCGGCACGTCTTGACGCAGGTGGACACGTCTCGGCATATCTCCCCATCTCTCGGCACATCTCCCCATCTCTCCCCAAGCGCAGGTGGGCATGTCCCGTCCCACATCTCCCCACATCTCCCCACATCTCCCCACATCTCCCCATGACGCAGGTGGACATGTCGCTCGCGTACGCGCTCACGTCTGCGATCGGCATCGTGGTGATCCCCGAGATCACGGCGATTGATTAATTAATCAGTCTTAATTATAATCAGTCTTAATTAATCATCAGGTGATCCCCGAGATCACGGTGCCCGGCTTCGAGGGAGTCATCTACGGCGCCGTCACCACGTACACGAACCAGGCGCGGAGTGATGTGTTGAATGCGTTGATGAGCAACTAATCCAGACGTGTGTGTGTCGCCCCGTCCACGAAACCAGGCGATGAACGTGGCCAACGCCATCAACAACCTCCTCCTCGCCGTCTGGCCCTCCGACACGGCCGGCGGGGCCGCGTTTTTCTTCTTTCCGGGGTCACGCCTCTCGTTGTTCTTAGGCCGTCCAACACGAACAACGACGAGCTCAAGGCGCTTGCGCCCGCCGCACGCCATTCTCTTGTTATGGCCATCACCATTTGTGCCATTGCTTTGGTTGCGGTTGTTGGTATTGCTGTCACGAGTACGATTATGAACTAGCATCATCATCATCATTGTTCTTGTTGTCGCTACGCTGAAGGCGTGCGCCCTTGGACGCGCACGGCTAAGCGCGTCGGAGGCCGGTGCGGCCGCACGACGATGTGTGCGCAGTGACGCCCCTCGATCCATCTCGGCTCATCTCTGCTCATCTCTCGCCAGGCGCGTCGTGCGAGGAGGTGCAGTGGAACATGGCGTGGCTCACGCTGCTCGCCACCGCCACCGCTTGCCTCTCGCTCCTCTTCCTGCCCCTGATGCCGAGCCAAAAGGAGGAGGTGCGCCGGCTCGCGGAGCTGCCCCGCAGCCGCGCCGCCGGCTGGGCGATGCTTGCGCTGCTCGCCTTCCTCGTCATCTTCGGCACGGCGCTCCGTCCCGGTCCTGTGAACGTGGACGTGAGGTCTCTTCACACGGTCGTCTGTGAACAGGCACGACCCTCGCCGTGCTGCCAATCTTCCCGCAGACGGCCTGCCTCGAGATCGCCGGCGGAAAGGGGTGCTAGGGCCGCGCTGCTAGCCGCGGGGTGCCGCAAGGTGCCAGAGCGCCGCGGGGTGCCAGAGCGCCGTCGTGCGGCCCTCCGGAGCAGCATTGGCCCGTCGCACCTCTGGCAGCGCCGGCTCAGCTTGCGGGAGAGAGCTCACCTTGGCAGCGGGCGGCTCCGCCTCCACATCGTCTGCCCTGCGTCGTCTGGCGACGGGTCCTCCATAGTCGGTCGAGGTCGCCGCACCCACTGGTGTCCATCTCAGAGACCGCAGGAGGTCATGAGGGTCGATGGGAGTGCCAACCCCACAATGCCTAAAAACCCAGCCCAGTAAAAGGCGACTGATACACCGTCGCATTTCTCTCGAGAGGTAAACACTCCGCTTTTTACTTATACTTCTTTTTGCAGTCGTACACCGGTCACCGCGGTTCCGCGCTGCATATACGTGTGTCTCCCATAGAGTACCCCGGTGTCCCAATCGTTGACTGTGAGCGCCTCTCTATCGATCTAGTATGCGTGTGCAGAGCATCATCGCTGCTCGAGGTGGAGGCGGTCCTGTGACCGCGAGCGGTAGAGGCTGCGTTGTTTTGTTTGCGTGGGATGCGAGCGCGTTTGTGTTACTCGTGGAAGGCTTCCATGTACATGTATGAACCCGCGCCCCCTGTCGCTCCGACCCGCGCGGCGCTCTCTCTCCGTCTTCAGACGCACACTTGACTCTTCCCACTCGACTCTTCCCCGTCCTCCCATCTGAAAAAAAAGCAGAGAAGCAGAGACAACTGGGACACATGTCCCTAAATCCCATCTCGTCTCAGAGTTTGACCGTTTTATTTACGTATTTGGCTATCTCTCCCCTCTCTCGTGCGTCGTGGCTCTCTGCAGTTTCCAACCTCCTGTCGATCGGATCGCACGGGTGTCTATTGACTGGAGAAAGATGCGTCGTGTTACTCGTGAAAGGCTTCCATATATGCACCCCCGCCTCGCTCCGACCTCCAGGGTGAGGAGGGACCCGTGTGGGTGAGGAGACCCGGGGGCGTGCGCACGCAGTCGCAGATCCCCTGTATATGAATATGTATAGATCCCTTCCGACCAAAATACGGGCGGTGTCAATATGACCAGTGGTATCTGGTAAGAGGTAATTCAGAGTTCTCTACAGACCTACCGAGACCACACCAGCTAGCACCTCCTCACCTACATCATCAAGCAGCCTCCGAAGGACGACTTTTTCTTGCCGTACCCCAGGTCCTTCATAGCCGCGAGGTTCGTTTTGTTGCAGGAGAGGTTCCGCAGCGCCCCCGCGGCCTTCTCCTTCTGCCCGTCCGTGCCGCCGCGAGCCAGCGCCACCAGCGGCGCGATGCCACCCGCCCTCGCGATCGCCACCTGGTTGTCGGCGTTGAGAGCGAGGTTCCGCAGCGCCCCCGCGGCCCAAGCAATGCTTCTGCCCGTCTGTGCCGCCGCGAGCCAGCGCCACCAGCGGCGCGATGCCGCCCGCCCTCGCGATCGCCGCCCTGTTGTCGGCGTTGCGAGCGAGGGTCCTCAGCGCCCACGCGGCCGCCTCCATCTGCCCGTCTGTGCCGCCGCGAGCCAGCGCTACGAGAGGCGCGATGCCGCCTGCGGCCGCAATCGCCGTTTGGATGTCGGCGTTGTGGTCCGAAATAACGTTGTCATCGTTGGCTCCTGCGAGGTTCGCCAGCGTCGCCGCGGCCTTCTCCTTCTGCCCGTCCGTGCCGCCGCGAGCCAGCGCCACCAGCGGCGCGATGCCACCCGCCCTCGCGATCGCCACCTGGTTGTCGGCGTTGAGAGCGAGGGTCCGCAGCGCCCCCGCGGCCTTCTCCTTCTGCCCGTCCGTGCCGCCGTGAGCCAGCGCCACCAGCGGCGCGATGCCGCCCGCCCTCGCGATCGCCACCTGGTTGTCGGCGTTGAGAGCGAGGGTCCTCAGCGCCCACGCGGCCGCCTCCATCTGCCCGTCTGTGCCGCCGCGAGCCAGCGCTACGAGAGGCGCGATGCCGCCTGCGGCCGCAATCGCCGTTTGGATGTCGGCGTTGTGGTCCGAAATAAAACGTTGTCATCGTTGGCTCCTGCGAGGTTCGCCAGCGTCGCCGCGGCCTTCTCCTTCTGCCCGTCCGTGCCGCCGCGAGCCAGCGCCACCAGCGGCGCGATGCCACCCGCCCTCGCGATCGCCACCTGGTTGTCGGCGTTGAGAGCGAGGTTCCGCAGCGCCCCCGCGGCCCAATGCTTCTGCCCGTCCGTGCCGCCGCGAGCCAGCGCCACCAGCGGCGCGATGCCGCCCGCCCTCGCGATCGCCACCCTGTTGTCGGCGTTGCGAGCGAGGGTCCTCAGCGCCGACGCGGCCGCCTCCATCTGCCCGTCTGTGCCGCCGCGAGCCAGCGCTACGAGAGGCGCGATGCCGCCTGCGGCCGCAATCGCCGCTTGGACGTCGGCCTTGTGCTGGTTCGAAACGTTGTCATCGTTGGCTCCTGCGAGGTTCGCCAGCGCCGCCGCGGCCCGCTCCTTCCGCTTGTCCCCTCCGCCGCTCAGCTGCAGCACCAGCTCCCGCACGTCGGACATGCTCAGGCTGTCCTCTGCCAACGCTGCCTCTGCCCGCTTCATCATTGCCGGGACGACACTACTCGAGATCGCCCGCGCGTGCTCCTCCTTCGCCAAGCGCGCCGCCGCCACCGCGCTCGCCGCCTGCCGCGCCGCCACCTTCAGCCGGTTCTTCTCGCCGGCCTTGGCATCGTTCTCCGTCTCCCACGCGGTCAGCTCCGCCTCCGCGAGCGCAGCCGCCGCCTCGCTCGCCGCAAGTTCATCCTCTAGCGACCGCGAGATGTCCCCAAACGCGCCCTGCACGGTCTTGTCGAGCGCCTTGATTTTCGGCAGCGCCCGTCCTTGTCGCCCTGGTTGGTCACGGTGACGTCGGGCTTGGAGAGGAAGGCGTGCGCCTGCTCCGGCGTCTTCGTCGCCCAGCTCTGGATGAGCATCTTCTCGTGCAGCTCGGATTGCTCGGCCGCGTTCTGGATGCAAACAATGTGGTGCCGCTCGTTCTTGGTGCCCACCGCCGACTTCAGGCCGGAGGGGGTGGCGTACTGCATGGACAGCCACGACTCAAACTGAGTCCAGAAGCGGGAGACGTACGACAGGTCGAGGAGGATCAGGACGGTGGTGCCGAGGTAAAGCCGGTTCACCTCCTTGAGCATCCTCTTGAAGGCGGCCGCGTCCTCCGCGCTGCGGGAGCCCTTGGGGTGGTCCTGTGGCATGCAAGCCGAGTCAATCCAGACGCGCTCAATCTTCTTGCCGTTGGGCGAGTTGAGGAAGCCCTTGAGCGCCTTGAGCTGCTCGCCGTCGGGGTCCGGGTCGTCCGGCTGCATCCAGCGGTGCGAGACCGCCAAGGTCGTCTCAATGTGGGTGCCCTTCACCACGTCAGCGTAGTCGAGCGCCTCTTCGACGAGCGGCTCTTCGGTGGCGTAGTCGTCGCGAATCTCCTGGAAGAACGGCAGGCTCTTGCCCGGGAATGTGCGCACAAAAGCAGCGTCCAGCATGAAGAAGGTGCATGCGTGGCAGCCGCCATCGTCGTCAGCCATGTCAGCCATGCTCAATTGAGCGCACTTGACGCGAGTCGCCATCGTATCCCGCCTCCTTTGCCGCACACCTCGTGCGTTCTCGAGGTTCTCGAGGTGGATATCCTTTGGCCGCGTTGGGTAGCGAGGATTGGTGTAACCCGAGCCACGGAGGCGTGTTTTCTGACGGCCGACCGTCAGTGCACGGAGTTGCCCCTTCTCCGACTGCCCCGGCTAGTTCACGAGTTTCGCGGGTGTGACCCCATGCGTCAAACCCGAGACCTAGCGCGGGTGGGTTGGAGGGGCCTCGGAAAGGCGCGCAAGCACGCCCTACGTCTTCCCCTCCTCCCCATCGGGCCGCGTGAGCGGCCACGCCTCGCAGATTCGTTTTCGCGCCTGGGTCAGGCGCGCGGGGCATCCCCCGGGTCGCTCGACCAGCGATCCGAAGAGTGGCCGCTATGCGAGGGACAGAGCGGGGCCCTCGACGCCTCAGTCCGGCCCTCCGAGGGGGGAAGGGAATTGCGGGGTCCCCTCGGGCGCCTCAGTTCGGCCCTCCCGAGGGGGGGAGGGGAGCAAGGGGGTGGGGGGATCGGGGCGGTGGGGAGGGGTCTCGGGTTTCATGTGGCTAAGACTTGCCTTTCGGGGAGGGGCCTCCGTTCAAGCGCGAGTCATCACAGTGAGAGCTGCCTGACGTCTTCCCCTCCTCCCTCGAGGCAGCGAGTAGGCAGCGAGAGGAGGTCTCGAGCGCCTATATGAAGGTATGTGAGATGGTGATGGGAATGGGTGGT
>NW_005201231.1:307165-318068 GCF_000372725.1 Emiliania huxleyi CCMP1516 | reverse complement strand
GTGATCGGAGAAGTCGTATCCACAATCAGCGGATCAGCAGCAGCAGCAGCAGCTGCTACAGCAGCAGGCAGCAGCCTGCCGCAGATTGCTGCCGTTGTCTGCGCCGCGATCCGCCGCCGCGCCGCCGCGCCGCCGCCGCCTGCGCCGCCTGCGCTCGCCGCCGCCTCGCAGACGTCACCTCTCGCGCTCGAAGAGCCGCGCAGCGGGCCGCGGGTCGAGGTCAAAGTGTGCAGCAAAGTGGCGAGCATGAAATCATCAGAATTTGAGGTTGCTCGAGAGAGCCTGGAAACGGTCCCGAGCCGTAGCCCCGGTGTCGGCGCATCGCCTCTCGGCCGCGAAGGGCCGGCTCCGCCGCTCAGTCGACCAGCAGGAGCTCTGGCACAGGTTTGTCGACAAACTGGTCGAGCCAAAAATCGGCGAGGAAGCAGCACCGGCGGCACGCCGGGACGAATCCGGACTGATCACATTGTTCGGCACCGCGGCGGCGAGCCGCCGCGAGCCCACAGGAGAGCTGGGCGCCGCGGCACCAGACCGCGCCGCCGGCGAGGCGAGAGCAGCAGCCGACCGGCCGTGACATGGCAGTTAGAAGGCGGGATTCGCGGCCAATTTTGCGGGTTCTCGAGGTTCTCGAGCTGGATATCCTTTGGCCGCGTTGGGTAGCGAGGATTGGTGTAACCCGAGCCACGGAGGCGTGTTTTCTGGCGGCCGACCGTCAGTGCACGGAGTTGCCACTTCTCCGACTGCCCCGGCTAGTTCCCGAGGTCGTCGGGTGTGACCCCTTCGTCCCCCGAGACCTAGCGCGGGTGGGTTGGAGGGGGCTCGCCCCGTTCCTCCCCATCGGGCCGCGTGAGCGGCCTCGCCTCGCAGATTCGTTTTCGCGCCTGGGTCAGGCGCGCGGGGCATCCCCCGGGTCGCTCGACCAGCGATCCGAAGAGTGGCCGCTATGCGAGGGAAAGAGCGGGGCCCACGGGGTACGCCTCCGTCCGGCCCCCTCCGAGGGGGGAAGGGAATTGTGGGGTCCCCACGGGCGCCTCAGTTCGGCCCTCCCGAGGGGGGGAGGGGAGCAAGGGGGTGGGGGGATCGGGGCGGGGGGGAGGGGTCTCGGTTTTATGTGGCTAAAACTTGCCTTTCGGGGAGGGGCCTCAGCCTGGCGAGTCCAGCTCAACCTGACGTCTTCCCCGGGGCTAGGGCTCTCTTGCCCGCAACCCGATCCCGATCATCCGGGCGGCCCGCTGGGTGCGCTTCTTAGCTCCCCGGCCCTGGATGTGAGGCTAATGACTGCACTCCAAGTGCTCCAAGTGCTTCTTGTTCTGGTGCAAGTAGCAAGACGCCACGATACAGCGAGAAGTGAGTGAGTATTCTTGATACGAAACCACGACGACACAGAGCGGCCCAGTCATCCACAGATGCCTGCACACCAGACCGTGCCACACCAGACCGTGCCCAAGAACATGCTGTCCTTAGGCGGCTCCGGCGAGGGCGAGGGCGGAGGCGGCGAGGGCGAGGGCGGAGGCGGCGAGGGCGAGGGCGGAGGCGGCGAGGGCGAGGGCGGAGGCGGCGAGGGCGGAGGGGCGGCGAGGGAGGAGGCGGCGAGGGAGGAGGAGGCAAGAGAGGAGGGGCGCGTACACACACACACACACACAGGAGGGACTTGGCGCTTTTCTTTTTTTCCTGCACGCCACACTCGGATCGCTGCTTGTTCCAGCGCTCGCTTCTCTGCTCCTTGTCGCAAGCACCGCTCACGGCACCAAAACACGGCGATATGTCGAACGACCCGCCGACGAAGGGTCAGAGAAGCGTGAGATTCGATGAGGCGGCTATACGCGACGATCGCATCGCTAAATGGCAGCGTCAGCGGCGAAATGATGTTCGTCGGCTGTGGGCCAGCATCTTTGTTCTGTTCGCTCTGCTCTTCGTCGTTTCACGCATTCCGCCGCCGCCGCCACCACAGTCGCCGCCGCCGCCGCCGCCGCCGCCGCATATACACATATATCGCTCACCGCCACCGGCATCGTCTCGCCAGAAGCAGAACCCAGTGCGCACCAAACCGCGTAGCATTCCGCCTCCCCGCCCAGCAAAAGTGAACGCCATGAAGGCGAAGGGGAATCGGTCGTACACGCCTTAAAACATGTGAGGTTGCGTGTGACTCAGCATGCGCGATATGTCGAATGTACGTCAGTGACGCAGTGTCTCAATTCACGTTGAGGTCGTTGCACCGTACGAAT
The DNA here is from genome assembly GCF_000372725.1 of Emiliania huxleyi CCMP1516. Taxonomy (NCBI): domain Eukaryota; phylum Haptophyta; order Isochrysidales; family Noelaerhabdaceae; genus Emiliania; species Emiliania huxleyi. The sequence goes on along the minus strand of NW_005201231.1, from coordinate 315,843 downwards.
ACGAGTAGTTGCAAGTAAGGCTCTCAGTCTGTGTCTGTCGGTCCACTCCCGCTGTTTCCCTTCCCATGTGGTCCACGCGAAATCGGAAATGCACCACGTGGCGGCCGCAAGTGTTCCGGTCGGTGAACCAAGCTGTGTGAACTTCTCAAGTTGCCGCATGCCGGCTCACTCTCTGTACGTACAATCGGGATCTTGCTTGAGAGCCCGCAGCTACATACTCGGCTCTAACCACACTGTGCGCAGCTCTCGCCCTCCCGCCTCCGCTCCTCCCTCCACACCGAGTGCAGGTACCGCTGCCCACCGTCGCACAGCACAGTGACGATCGTGCTGCCCGGCGGCAACACCTCCGCAGCACGCAGCACTCCGACGCAGTTCATCGCGGCGGAGCCGCCGACGAAGAGCCCCTCGTCCCGCAGCAGCCGCCGCGCCATCGCACACGACTCCTAGGCGCACACCGCCCTCGTGGTGAACGGACGTCGCTCACATGAACATGGGAGGGGGGCCGCGCCATCGCGCGCGGCCTCGTCGCTCACACGAAACGCGGCGTCGATTCGAGCGGCCGCGAAGTTGGCGGTGAGGCGGTCGCACCCGACGCCCTCCATGATGGTGTCGTACCTCACAAGAAAAAAGAACTCGTAAAGAAGTCGCAGCGCCCGCCCTCCACGATGGTGTCGTACCTGATGGTGAGTGGAGGATGACCCAGAGCTACGTGCGCCGGCCGACGCCCTCGGCCGACGCCCTCCACGCCGGTGTCTCGCACCTGACAAGAACAAAGAACTCGCGGCCGCTCGGAGCAGCGTCTCACCCCCGGCTCCACGACGCTGTTCTGCCGCACCGGTTCCGGCGCGCCGTCCGCTCCTGCTGCTGCGGCGCATACAGCACGCCGTGCTCCACGCGGTGGAAGAGGGCCGAGCCCGGCGGGTCGGCGAGGAAGACGCGCACCGACGGCTTCCTGCGTGCTGAGCCCGCCATCCTCAGGGCGGGAGGGCGGTAGAGTGCCGTGTATCAGAGCGCCGCGTGAGTACGAGGGGGTGCGAAGACAGTGCGCACGGCTGAATACGGCCGAGTACGGCCGCATACGTGTCCTCTCCGGCGCTAGTTGGGAGACCAGACTACGCCTTCTGCTTCTGGGGTCGGCTTTCCGCCGCTTGAGCGTGCGCGAGACACCGGCGAGCGTGCCTCCGGTGCCAGCGCCCATCACAAAGGCATCGACGGTACCGCGCGTCTGCGCCTGCAGCGGGGAGGGGCCCGCGAATATCGTCCAACCGAATCCACCTCCTCGCATCCCGCCCAAATCACGCCAGCCACGTCCAACCGGCCAATCTAGCCGTGTGTGGCACTCGCGGCTCCTCTGCGCCCAGATCTCAGCCGCCGTCCCCGCCTCGTGCGCGCGCGTGTTTGCCAGGTTCTCAAACTGGTCGGCAAAGATGGAGCCGTCGCCGAGGGCGGCGGCGCGCGCCCTCGCCACGTTGACCGGGTGCGCCGCGTCCGCGATCGCGGCAGGCCGGACCAGCTCGAGCGTCGCGCCGAGCGCGGTGATGAGCTCGCGCTTCTGAGGCGACACGTCGTCTGCGGCGACGAGGTGGCAGCGGTAGCCCTTGGCGGCGCACACCAGGGCGAGGGAGATGCCGGTGCTCCCGGCCGTCGCCTCGACGACCGTCCCGCCCTCGCGCAGTGTGCCAGCCGCCTCGGCCTCAGCGACAATCGCGGCCGCCACCCGGTCCTTGGCGCTGCCGCCCGGATTGAGGAACTGCGCGCGGCCACGGGCGCGCGGTGTCGGCGTGGTGCGGCGGCACGGGAGGCCGCTGTGACGTGGGGCGAGAGCGGAGGCGCACCTCAGCTTTGGCCAGCACGCGGCAGCCGGTCGCCGCCGAGAGGGACGGCAACTCCAGCAGCGGCGTGTTGCCGATCAGATCGAGCGCGTTGGAGGCGACGCTGTCGTCGCGCCGAGGCCGGCGGCGCTGACTCCGCAACAACAGGAGGGCGACGCACGCGAGACCGGCGGCCGTGGCGGTGGCCGCGCCAAAATCACTTAGCATTTGTGCAAAGATTAACAAAAGAATTCTTATATCAACAAAAGAACTCGCTAGTCGAGACAGGCTCGACAACGCACCGGAGCCGCCAACAAAGAATTCTAGTCTATCTCCAAGTGCTCTCGAGGTTCTCGAGGTTGATATCCTTTGGCCGCGTTGGGTAGCGAGGATTGGTGTGACGCGATCCACGCAGGCGTGGTCCAGTGCCCGTCTTCTCAATCGGGAAGTCGGTGCTAATAGAGACTAATAGAGCCGGAGCCCCGTTTCCGCACTGCTGCGCGGCGCACGGTGCCTCCGGGGGCCCCCTTACCCCCCCAGAGCCGCGCTCAGGACAAGGCCTACTCGAAGAAGGTCGCGGCTCTGCAGAGAGCGGCAGCGCGGACGCGGCGGATGTATGGCGAATCCTCGCGCGACTTCGGTCGCTCCATGGCTTACTTTGGATGGGCAGACATCTGACTGACGGCGAGCGCGAGCCGACCTCCGTCGTCCGTGCTCCGAGACGAGTGGCGAGCGAGGGGGGTTCCGCTCAGGGACAGGCGCATCCAGGACGGTAGTCGGTAACGGGTAAGGACGTAGGTAAGTGTGGCGTGTGAGATTTGTGGAGCCGGGTTGGCGGCGGAAAGTTTAAAGCGCGAGAACAACGAACGGCCAGCTCACACACCTAAACTTTCACCAGCTGCAGATCTATAAATCCCGGGCACCGCCAACGTCCGCCAGCTCGCTCTCTGGCGGCATCCGCAGCGGCGCCATCCGCTCGGGCGCCTCGGCAGCCTGCTCCTGCTTGGTCGGATCGCACCACACAACCTCGCGCAGCAGCACGCCGTCCTTGTAGCTGAACTGGTAGATGGCCGCTTGCCGGTACGCCCGTGCCAGCTTCAGCACCTGCGCGCGCGCGAACCTTCGCTCGTCAGTGGCAAAGGCGACGCAGAAGCCGTCCTCTCGCCAGCCCTCCTCGGCGCTGAAGCCAAAGCTGTGCCACCACGCGCGCGGGACTGGCCGCAGGCTGGCAATGTCGGCCTGCAGCTTGCGGTTCGCCTCGCGGTTTACAGCCGCGGGCGCCGCCTCGCCCATCGGATTGTGCGCGGTGAGCGCGAAAACTGCGCTCTTGGCCAGAACCTTTGCACTCGACACCTTCGGGCGGCGCCGCGCCGGGCGGCAGAGGCGCGAGGTAGAGCACCCCGTTTGGAGCGGCGATTCGCTCGGCACCCGGCACGGCTATCATCCCGTCGATCGCCGCTCCCCACAGAGCGCTGAGCGACTCGTCGGAGGGAGCGGCGGCGTGAAGGCTGCTGCGGACGGCCGCCGTGGAGGAGCCGCCAAGAACCGCGAGGGCGGCGCGCACGACCGGACGGCGGAGCATCGGGACCGAAGGGTCTGCCGGTGTCCCAGTCGTGTCGGACTGTATATTCGTCAGAGGTGGATATCCTTTGGCCGCGTTGGTACCTTGTCTATATCTGAAGGATGAAGTTACTTCAGGAAGTAAGTATTCACTGCACTATAGCACGGGCTCGCACCCCCCAACCGCTTACTAGGAACCCCTCGCCTTATTGTTTGGCCCCCCCAGGCCACACACAGACCTCTAGACCGGTCACTGGGGCCGACAATTAGGGTTCAAACACGCCCGGGAGACAGCCCAAACACAGTTACTTCATAGTTACTTCTGCGGCATTCTGGCGCACATGTCGGCCGAGCGCGCGCCCCCTGCTGCCGGCAAACGGTCTCCTGAGAGCCCTCCTACACCCTTGCCACCCCCCCAGCCCAAGACATCATCGAGGTCTGGAATGCGCGCGCCGTCAGGCTGCTCGTCGTCGTCGGGCTCACTCACCCGCAGCAGCAGGTGCAGCCGCCGCAGGAGCCTCCGCAGGCGAAGGCGCAGCGGCTGGGGCGGCTCTGCCGCCGCGCCGATGCGGCGGAAGGAGCTCGACACCGAGCTGGCCGACCCGCACGAGGTCATCATCGGCGGTTCCATACTCCGCTTGCACGACCGGCGGCGGCAACGTGCTTGGGCCAGCTGCACCTGGGGCCGGCGCCCACTGCAGCCTTGTGGAAGCTGCTGCTGCGAGTAGTGCCGCCGCTGGGCCCGGCGCCGCCGCGGCGGCAGCGGGCTTCTTTCCCTTTGCACGCTTTGGGGGCATCTGACGCTCGACCCGACCCGGTCACGGTCGCAGTCAAAGCTGTCACGGGTCAGCGAGTCAACGACATGGTGACGACACGATCGAAGGCGAAGCATGAAGCCCCGCAAGGCGCTGCCGCGCCTCAAGGCGCGCCTCTGCCGCACGCGCTCACATCATGCACCGCGCGCCGCGAGCCGGGACGTGCCGTCCGTTTCAAGTCCATCGCGCCATCGCCCGCCGACAACAGCTTGAGCATGATTATCTCCGGCATTGCTCCGTTTCTTTTTTCACGCCTTCACGCGGTGCAGGCGCCCCCGACTGTACTGAGCGCACCCCTCACCGTCCCCTGCCAGGCCCAAGCATGCCGCAGGCTCCGGTGAGGCCGCCTGGGGAGCGCAGGAGGTCCCTTCGCCTCCGCGACCAAGTGCACGATACGCCCGGCGTACACAAGTCCTAAGAACAAGCCCCGGCGGGCGCGGTGGAGCTCCTACACCGACTCCGACGGTGACCACCACTCCTCAGAGGAGTATTAGGGAGCGGGTCCGCTCCAGTCCAGGTCTGCCCTGTGTCTAGGGAGCTGTGGGCGGGGGCTAGGGGCCATTGCAGGCGCGGGGCGGGGATAGTTACTTCTCGAAGTAAGTAGTTACTTCAGGAAGTAACTCCTTCAGATAGACACTTGTAAGCACGAAAGAAAACCCCCAGGTATGTAACAGATCGCGCTCCCGGTCGCCATGTCCTCCAGCGTTGAGAAGCGGGCTATTGCAGAGCGTGCGGTGGCTGAGAAAGCCGCTCTGGTGCAGGCTGCGTTGGCGAGGGCGGCTGCATTGCAGCGGGCGGCCGTGCTGAAGGGAGCTGGTGCAGGGCCGGCATTGGCGGAAGGTGCCACGCTGGTCAAGGCGGCGTTGGCGAGGGCGGCTGCATTGCAGCAGGCGAACGCACGAAAGGCGGCAGATGTAGCTGCTGACGCCGCAGTTCTTGGCACGGCAGATGAGCTGGCGAGCACGAAGGTGGATGGTTCATGCAACGAGAGGCAGGAGGACGCTAGTGCCCAGGCAACCGCAGCCCCTCCTGCTCCAGCAGAGCCGGCAGCCCTCCCATCCGCCACCGATCTCGGCGTGGACGCGGGGAGGCTGGAATTGTGGCGCAAGCTCGGCGGCGGCGACCTGGAGCCGGTCGTCGCGAGCGGCGCCGTCGCCCTCCTCGACACGCGGTGGATCATCCGCCACGCCGAGGCGGGCGGCGTCCTAAACCACCGCCAGGCGCTGCCCAAAGAGGCCTTCCTCTCCTTCACCGACCTCGTCGAGGCGACCAACGAGAATGTGGGATCGCTTCCCGTCGCCGCGCTCTCATACCCGTGGCTGACCAAGGACCACCCCGACCCGCTCGGAGCCAACCTCTCCCGCGTCGCAAGGGCGCTCAAGGCCCTGCTCAACAATCCCTACGGCATCACACGGCTCGGCGTCTTTTGGGACTTCGGCTCGCTGCACCAGCACCCCGACCCGCTCAACGGCGTCCTGCGCACCGAGGAGCAGAACGCGCTCTTCAAGCAGGGGCTGGGCTGCCTCGGCACACTCTACTCCCACCCGAACACGACCGTGCTGCGGCTGACCTCCTTCCCGGACGGCCACAAGGCGGAGGACCAGGCCGAGGGCACCAACGTGGCCAAGTACTTTGACCGCGGATGGTGCTACACCGAGGGCAGCTGGGCGGGCCTGACCAAGGGCAGCAGCCTCTCGCTCGACCTCGGCAAGATGCGCGACGGCGAGGAGTACGACTGGAGCAGCCTTCGAGACGACTGCGTCCAGGACGGCGGCCGGCGCCCTCCGCTGCTGCCGTCTGCGTTCGCGGCGGAGCTGGAGACAAAGAGCTTCACTAACGGCAAGGAGGACTATCCGCTCGTGAAGCGGCTGTACGAGGACGCCTTCCAGGAGCAGTTTGGCAAGGCGACCGTGCTTAAGTACTGGAACCTCGGCTGGGGCGACGCGGAGGCGGCGCAGCTGGCGGAGGTCCTCGCGAGCGGGGCAGCGCCGCGGCTCGAGGTGCTCAATCTCGAGTGCAACGAGATTGGCGACGAAGGTTGCAAGGCGCTGGCCGCCGCTCTCGGCAAGGAGGGGGCAGTGCCGCGGCTCGAGGAGCTCAGTCTCGGCGAGAACTTCCAGATTGGCGACGAGGGATGCAAGGCGCTGGCCGCCGCCCTCAAGGAGGGGGCCGCCCCGAGCTTGAAGGCGCGAGACGCCCCCCTCGCCACACGCCCCTTCCACGCCCAAAGCTCATCGCGCCTCCCCGCTCGCGTGCAGATGCTCGTCGTGGGCTACTGGTTGCGTGACGATCAGCGTGAGCAGCTGGTGGCCGCGTGCGAGGAGCGGGGGGTCGAGCTGTAAGTGAGAGAGGGGCTCCCACGCGAGCGCTGGCACACGACTGCTGGCACACGACTGACACACCGAGATCTCACTGTGCCGCGATGCGTTTGTTTTTCTCCTCTCGGACAATCCTCACCACGCCTGGCGCGTGTGCCCCGTTCGTCGCCCTCACCTCCTTCTCCAGACCGCCGTTTTCTCATTTAGTGCCAGTGCGCGCCAGTCCCGTGCCCAGTGTTGTGCGAGGGAGTTTTGTGGTAAGATTCTCATTTCAGCGGTGCTCGGAGCACTTGGAGCACTTGGAGTGCTCGTAACTTGGAGCCATTCTAAAAATTCTTTTCTCTGCCCGGCTCTCTCTCTCAAAGCAAACGGCCAGCGATGGCCGGCAAGCAGCCCAAGGACGCCTTCCCGCTGCTCAAGAGCGCGGAGATCCTGCAGTGCCTCAACGAGCTGGGCATCGCCTCCTCCGAGGACGATCTCCTCCACCCGACCGGCCTCAAGGTGCAGCACATATACGCGTCGTTCAACGAGCTGCTGCTGCACCGGAAGCGCGAGGACATGGCGCAGCCCGACTTCGAGGGGCTGCAGGAGCTGGAGTTCCCGGAGCTACACGAGCAGTCCGTCCCGATGATCGGCTTCCTCTCCGCCTGGTGCGCATCCCTCCCTCGGCGCGGCTGGCGGCGGCGGCGGCGCACGTCGCCCGCGCGGCGGCGCCGGCCCTCTCCCTCTCGCGCCGCGCCGCGCCGCTCTCCCAACCGCCACCCCGGCCGGGATGCATCCCCGCGCGGCCACGCCCGCCCCCACCCGCCCTCCTTCGCCCTCTCTGTACGCCGCCTCTCCCTCGCCGCCGAGCGCGGAGAAGTCGGGCGCTGACGCCGGCTCTGCCCCTCTGTGCAGCCAAAAGCTGATGGCGATCGCGGGCGTGGGCGACTTCACGATGAGCGACCTCATCAAGCCGGAGGCGCGGCGAGTGCGGCGCAGCCTCTCCGCCGTCATCAACCTAGCAAAGTGCCACGAGGACAAGCTGCCAGGCCTTTCCTGGACCTTTCCTGGACCTTTCCTGGACCTTTCCTAGGTACCACGAGGACAAGCTGCCCGGCTACATGCAGTTCTCGCAGGAGACGGACGCGCTGCTCAACGCAAAGGCCTCCCTCGAGGAGGAGAGCGAGCGGCTACTCTCCGCGCGCAGGCAGGCGGAGCAGAGGCGTGCCGAGGAGGAGCCGGCGCTGCAGCAGATGGAGGCGGAGAACGAGCAGCGGCAGGTCACCGTGCGCGAGCTCTTCAACTCACACACGCACTCACTCGCACTCACACACACACACACACACACACACACACACACGCACACACACACACACACACACACACACACAGTCACACACACACACACACACACACACACACACACACACACACACACACACACACACACACACGCACGCACGCACGCACGCACACAGCCCCCGCCCTGACCCCAGGTCACCGTGCGCGAGCTCTTCAACTCACACACCGCGATCCTCAACGAGTCGCACGCGCTCAAGGCCAAGGTGTGTCTCGCGCCTTTGGGGGGGGGGGGACCTCTTAGCGCCATTGTTGTGCATTGGGGGGGGGGGGGGGGGGGGGCCCCTAACCCCCACCCCACCGGGCTTCAAAAAACCCCCGGGAAAAAAAGCTAAACCCCCCCCTGCCCCCCCCCCCAAGGGCAAAAAAACCCCCAACCTTCCCGGGGCCCAAAACCCCCCAAAACCCCCCCAAACCCCCCCAAACCCCCCCCCAAAGGGAAAAAAAACCCCCACACCTCCCCGGGCCCCAAACCCCCCCAAAACCCCCCAAAACCCCCCAAAATCCCCCCCCAAAGGGAAAAAAAACCCCAAACCTTCCCGGGGCCCAAAATCCCCCAAAATCCCCCAAAACCCCCCCCAACCCCCCCCCAAAGGGCAAAAAAAACCCAAACCTTCCCGGGGCCCCCCCCACAAACCCCCCAAACCCCCCCAAAAAACCCAAAAATTACCCAAACAAAAACCCCCCCAACCCCACCCACTTAAAAAAAAAATTAAAAGACTTCAACCCCCCCCTCCCCCTCAAAGAAAATCCCAAAAAACCCCCCTTCATAACCCCAAAACAAACACCCAAAGGCCCACAAAACCCCCCCCCCCCCCAAAAAACCCCCCCCC
>NW_005201231.1:296245-307065 GCF_000372725.1 Emiliania huxleyi CCMP1516 | reverse complement strand
CGAAGCGTCGCGCGTCTCTTGCACCTTGCGGGGGAGAGATGGGGAGATATGGGGAGATATGGGGAGATATGGGCCCCCCGAAGCGTCGCGCGTCTCTGGCGCCGGGGGGGGGGGGCTCTTAGCGCCATCGCCACGGTGCTGCAAGCAGCGCCGGGCGACGACGGCTTGCCGCCTCCCTGCCCCCCCCTCCAGGTGCAAGAGACGCGCGACGCTTCGCGGGGCCCATATCTCCCCATATCTCCCCATATCTCCCCATCTCTCCCCCGCAAGGTGCAAGAGACGCGCGACGCTTCGCGGGGCCTCTCCTTCGAGCTCCTCAACGCGCGCGAGGAGGCGCGCACAGCAGATCGCCAACTTCAGCAGTCCTCAGCAGCATACATGACCACTCCTCTCTCACACCCATCAGGCGGAGAGCTTGCGCAAGCAGATCGCCCCCGACCCGCGCGCGCTCAAGGACGAGCTGCAGGCGCTGCACGCGCGCCTTCCCTCTCAGGCGGAGTCTCAAGGAGCCAGTCTTCATTACTCAGTGACGAGCTCTGCAGGCGCTGCACGACGCCGTCGCCCTCGAGAAGGCGGCGCTCGAGTCTCTAATGAATTGACAATTCGGAGGCATTATGAATTGTTTAATTGCCCTCGAGCAGGCGGCGCTCAAGTCGCTCGAGGGCAAGTGCTCCGACGCCGCGAAGGGTGCCGCCGCCGCCCCCACTCCACCGCCACCGCCCTCACTGCCGCCGCCGCCCTCGCCGCCGCCACCGCCGCCGCCCTCGCCGCCCTCGCCGCCACCGCCGCCCTCGCCGCCACCGCCGCCACCGCCGCCACCGCCACCGCCGCCACCGCCGCCACCGCTGCCCAGTCCTCCCGACGCGGCAGCGGGCGGTGAGCGGCGGCTGCTCACAGGCTCGGAGACGGCGTGCATTAGGCGCCGCCGCCATCGAGGCTGCGGAGGGGCAGCTGGACGAGCTTGCGCGGCTGCAGGCGGAGGCGGAGGCGGAGGCGCAGAGGCTCAAGGAGACGCGGCGCGGCATCAAGGCGGTGGCGGGGTCGACTCTCGGCCTCGAGACCGAGCGGGCGGAGCTGGCGCACCAGGCGCCGCATCTCTATGCTGCATCTCGATCTCGCACCATCTCGATCTCGCACCATCTCGACCTCGCACCATCTCGATCTCGCACCATCTCGATCTCGCACCATCTCGATCTCGCACCGTCTCGCGCCTGCAGGTGCGCGCCGTCACGCAGCGGATCGGCCACTGCAAGGAGCGCCTCGAGCGGCAGAAGGAGCAGCACGCGGCCAAGGAGGAGGACGCACGCGCCGCCCTCTCCCTCGCCGAGCGGCAGTGGGGCGAGCTGTCCGAGGAGAGGGAGAGGCACGAGCGGCAGCAGGCGCGAGATGCAGCCGAGAGGCAGCCGAGAGGCAGCCGGGAGGCAGCCGGGAGGCAGCAGAGAGGCAGCAGAGAGACAGCCGGGAAGACAGCCGAGATACAGCCGAGATACAGCCGAGATACAGCCGAGATACAGCGGAGGTGCGGCGCCTCTTCACGGCGCCCCGGTGTGAACAGGACGACTCGGAGCTCGCGCTGCGCGAGCTTCGCGACAAGCACCTCTACGCGCGCATGGAGCACGAGGCGGTGGCGGCTGTGAGCGGCGTCTCTTCACACCCACTGCTGTGAACAGGCGCGCATGGAGCACGAGGCGGCGGCGGCTGTGAACGGCGTCTCTTCACACCCACTGCTGTGAACAGGCGCGCATGGAGCACGAGGCGGTGGCGGCGCGGCTGCAGCAGCTGCAGCAGAAGCTGTCGCTCCAGGCGAGCTCACTCCCCACCAGACGGCCCTCTATCTCGGTTGTATCTCGGATGCATCTCGGCTGCATCTCGGCTGCATCTCGGCTGCATCTCGGCTGCACTTCGGCTGCACTTTGGCTGCACCTCGGCTGCCTCTCCCCGCCAGGTGCGCGCCTACCACCAGACGGTTCTGTCGGCGATGGGGTGCGGCTCCGGAGGGCAACGAGGGGCCACCTGTAGCATAGATCAACGGCGGGTCGACGATGAGTAATAGGTCGGCCTCGGAGAGCACGCAGGGGCTGGCGGCGCAGGGCGTGGCGTGCTGAGGAGAACCGGGGGACCGGGGAGGGCGGGGGGGAGGGGGGGGGCGACGGGCGCGATTGCCGGCTCTGGTCTAGAGAGCGCGGCCGCGAGCAGAGCCGCACGCGCTGCAAGCAGAGACCGGTGTCTGGCGCTGTTGTGGTGCACGATGCGCCACGCCGAGGGTGGGTGGGGACGACGCCACGGGGGAGAACGGGTTGCGTGCGGCGCCGCGAAGCCGAAGGGGTCTCTGCACTCTGGTGCTTTCATGTTTGTCTGGGGAGGGTATGTGTACAGCCGCGATATGTCCATGTGGCGCGCGCGCGCGCGGGGGGGGGGCGAAGACGCGAGATGCGAAGGGCCGTCCCACAAGTACTACTCTTGTCTATTCTTTTGATACGTGCGGGTGATAGAAACAACTAACAAAGAAAAGAATTTTATTGAACTATAAGCTATAACACCGTATCACCGTATCCTGCGTCTGCGTCTCGTGGAAACTAAGACAAGATCACCTCGCTGCACCTGCAGCTGCAGCGCCCCCTGCAGCTGCACGCGCACCTTCGGGCCCGACCGGGGTCGGCAGGCCCGCGAACCCCCCGGCATCTACGTTCTACCGCGCGCGCGACCGAGCATCCCATACCACGCCCACCGCCTCCATCCGCTCCACCTCCTCGTCGCTCATCGCGCTGGCCGACAATCGTTTACGCTCCGCCTCGCTCAGCCCTCGCGCCTTGTAGCGCGTCCGCTGCTTCTGCAACCATGAACCAAGCTTCTCGCCGTCCTCCACGTGCCCGTATGGCACATTGGCGTGCCCCTCTCGCTTCTTGAACGCCTGCAGCAGCGCAAACATTCGCTCCCACTGCTCCGCCAGCGAATCCCACACCACGCCCAACGCCTCCATCCGCTCCACCTCCTCGTCGCTCATCGCGCTGGCCGACAAGCGTTTACGCTCCGCCTCGTTCCACCCTCGGGCCTTGTAGCGCATCCGCTGGTTCTTTAGCCAGACACCAAGCTTCTCGCCATCCTCCACGTGCCCGTATGGCACATTGGCGTGCCCCTCTCGCTTCTTGAACGCCTGCAGCAGCGCAAACATTCGCTCCCACTGCTCCGCCAGCGAATCCCACACCACGCCCAACGCCTCCATCCGCTCCACCTCCTCGTCGCTCAATGCGCTGGTATACCTGCGTTTACGCTCCGCCTCGCTCCACCCTCGCGCCTTGTAACGCTTCCGCTGGACCGACAGCCACGAACCAAGCTTCTCGCCATCCTCCACGTGACGCTGTGGCACGTTGGCGTGCCCCTCTCGCTCCCGGAACGCCTGCAGTAGCCCAAACATGCGCCCCCACTGCTCCGCCAGCACATACCACGCCACGCCCACCGCCTCCAGCCTTTCCACCTCCTCGTCGCTCATTGCGCTGGCAGACTTGCGTTTGCGCTCCGCCTCGCTCCACCCTCGCGCCTTGTAGCGCTTCCGCTGGGTCCGCAGCCATTCACCGAGCTTCTCGCCCTCCTCCACCACATGCTTTGCTGGCACGTTGGCGTGCCCCTCTCGCTCCCGGAAGGCCTGCAGCAGCCCAAACATGCGCTCCCACTGCTCCGCCAGCACATCCCACGCAACGCCCAACGCCTCCAGCCGTTGAGCGCGCATTCCCGGCAGCAGCCCATTTTTGTGAAGGTTGCGCTGGTGGCTAAGCCATCCGCCAAGCTGCTCCCCATCCTCCTCGTATCCCATCGGCACATTGGCGTGCCCCTCTCGCGCCCGGAAGGCCTGGAGCAGCCCAAACATTCGCTCCCAGCGATCAACGAGCTCCCGCGCCACCGTCGCAACCATCCGCTCCCGCTGCACGTCGCCGCGATCTGGCAGTAACAGCACACTGCGCAACGCCTCTGGCCATTCCGAGTAGTCGAGCGGCCGCCCTGCGCGCGCCTCGCCGCTGACGAGCACGTCGAGGGCCTCGCGGAACTCCGCGTCCTGCTCGGCATACGCCCTCACCACCGCCGTCGCCCTGCCATGTGCCCCGCCCTCGGCCGCTGCCTCGCTCACCGGCACCAAAATGTATCCAAACTCCTTGCCCGGCGCGAGGCGCGACGCGCGGCCCATGCACTGGAGGATGTCGACGTGGCTCTGCTTCGCGTCGGCAAACACGACTAGGTCGACCGACGGCAAGTCGACGCCCTCCGCAAGCACGCGGCAGTTGGTCACGAGCTGAGTCGGTGCCTCATACTCGCCCGCCCGGCGCAGCGGCGCCAGCCGCCGCTCTCGCGCGTCCGACAGCATCGAACCGTTGATGCGGCCAACGGCAAACTCGTCAGGCTCGAGGACCGACGTCGCGACTCGCTCGAGCCTAGCAGCGCGGACGTTGGAGGAGGAGAAGGCGAAGGCGGTGCGCACGCCATAGCTCCTGCGGCAGTCGAGCATGGCGAGGCAGAGCGCGACCATGTCCGAGTCGTCCGTGTCAGAGTCGGACGCGCGACCGGCTGCCCACGCTGCATACTTGTCGGCCACGTCCAGAAAGACAAGCTTGAGCGGCGACACGACGCCGAGCCGCACCGCCTCGCCGTAGCTTAGCCGGTAAACATGCCGCCCAAAAAGGCTCTCGTCGTCCATCGATCCGGCCGGGATGAGGGCTCCGTCTGCGTCGCGCTTCTCGCCGATGAGCTTGGGCGTGGCGGTGAGGAAGAGGCGGCGGCGGGCGGGAAGAAACTCGTCGAAGAGCGGCCTCGCAAACAGCTTGCTCGTCCGTCCCGTGCAGCGGTGCGCCTCGTCGCACACCAGCAGGTCGGCCGCAGCTCCAACCTCCCGCAACGCCGCGCCCACGCGATCCACAGAGTGGTAGGTGCAGAAGATGACGCGCGGCGCGCCCTCAGTCTCCCGGAGGAAGGTGACAATGGCGTTAGGGTCCGTCGAGCGCGGCAGCACCGCTCGCGGCACCGACGTTGACGAGCAGACTGCCAGCGACCGCAGGCCTTCGAGCGGGCCTGGAGCCGACCGCCAGCGCTCCCAGTCGCGATGCGACTGCGAAACGAGGTCGCGCGCTGGGACGAGCACGACGGTGAGAGACGAGGCGAGCGCCTCGGCGACGCGCAAGGCGAGGACGGTCTTGCCGGCGCCGCTGGGAAGCACCGCCGTCGCCCGCGAAGCCACCTCGCCGTCGCCAGGCGCGGCGCCGCCGCCGCCGGCATCGTCGCCGCGGCCCGTCGCGTCACCACCGTCGCCAGGAGAGTAGCCAAAGGCGCGGACGATGGCAGCGCAAGCCGCGCGTTGCACGGCAGCCTTGCCGCCGCCGCCTTTGAGCGACGCCCGCAGCGCTCGGTGGAGATCACAGTCCCGCGGAGACTGAAGCACCGACTCGTCGAAGGTCGGCCTGGCAGTAACGGTGGCAGTGCTCAGCGCCACAGCGCCGCGAGCGTGCGGCGGAGGCCGCGGCGCGAGCAGCGCCAGCGAGAGGAGGCTGCAAATCGGGCCGCTAACCGGCATTCTCTGGAAGAAGAAAACTTGGCAGCGATTGGAAAGGCAAAAGAAGAAATCGAGACCCGCTTCTGAAGTCCGACAAAGCGCTCGCCCTGCTAGCCAGTGCTCTCTCGTCACTCTGGCTTCAACGATGAAGCCAGGCTCGCTCTGGCAGACCATCAACGCCGTCACGCTTGCCACGTCGTCAATCAACGCAAGCATCGCCTACTACCAAAAGCTCGGCCTCCAGCTCGAGTGGTACTCGCCCGACTTTGCGACCGTCAGTCCGCATGGGAGCGGGAAAGACTCGATGTTTGTCAACCTCTTCCTCGCGCCGACGGCGCAGCCGCGCTCCACGTGGAACGGCTGGGGCCGCGCCGTCTTTTACGTGAGCGATGTCGACGCAGTCTACGGGCTCGCGCTTCGGAACGGCCTCACGCCGGAGCACGCGCCTCGCGACGCGGACTGGGGAGAGCGGTACTTTCACATCCTCGACCCGTCAGGGCACGAGCTGGCGATAGCGACGCCCATCGGGCACCGGCAGGCGATGCGCGCCACCACACGCTCGCCCGACGCGAGAGCAGAGCTGCCTTCGAGCGGCGGCGCTGCAGAGCCTCGCCGTCCAATACCAGAGGAGGCTCGCCTTGGCTCCGCCTCCGGCGCGGCGGCTCGCATCAGCCGAGAGAGCGGCTCCCGGCCTCCGCGCATCCTCATCGCCTACCACACCGTCAGCAATCCTAGATGCGGAACACTCTCCCCACGTCTTCAATTGGATTCCAACAGCCGAGAGTTCACCATCTCACGGCATCACCATCTACGGATTCCAACTATCACTCGAGAGCGCAGGCATCCTCACCACGGGTTCGCAGCGCAGGTCACCAACCACACGCGCGCCCTCGCCGAAGCTGTCGGCGAAGGCGCGCGCGGCGAAGGCGGCGAAGGCGGCGGCGGTGGCGGAGGAGACGAAGGCAGGAGCGCAGGCAGCGGCGGAGGCAGCGGCGGCGGCGGAGGCAGCGGCGGGCGGGCAGTGGGTGCGCTGCGTGCCGAGGTTCGACTTTGCAGCTTGGTGGACTCTGGAGTAGCAGGTGTGAACAAGAGGAAGGGAGCTGTGAACAGGTGCGAGTCCGCAGCCTGACGGACGTCGACGTGGAGCAGGTGGAGCGATGCCATCCTCGATCTCGGCTCGATCTCGGCTCGATCTCGGCTCGATCTCGGCTCGATCTCGGCTCGATCTCGGCTCGATCTCGGCTCGATCTCGGCTCGATCTCGGCTCGCTCTCGGCTCGATCTCGGCTCGATCTCGGCTCGATCTCGGCTCGCTCTCGGATGCCTGCAGGATGTGATCGAGTGGGCGGACGCTGTGTTGCTCGGCGCTCCGCTCCACTGCGGCAGCGCGAAAAACAGAAAGCTGACCCCCCCTCACAAGGGGAGCTGTGGGTAGGCGCTCCCGTCCACTACGGCAACGCGGCTGCCGCGCTCCTGTCCTGGGTGGAGGAGGGGTGGGCCCCCTTCTGGCAAGTCGCACCTAGAAGGAGGTGTGAACAGAGGAGGTGTGAACAGGAGGGGTGGGCCCCCTTCTGGCAGGACGAGCGGCTCGACGGCAAGTTGGGCGGCGCCTTCGCCACGGCCGGCGGCATGGCGCAGGGCCTCGAGCACACGAGGCTTGCTCTCTCGGCGGGAGCTGTGGGCGGCGTCGATTCACACCTCTCGCTGTCGCGCAGGCCTCGAGCACGCCCTCACCTCGCTGCACCGCACCCTCGAGAGCTTCCGCGTCCAGATCGTCGCCGGCTCGCCGACGAGCTCAAGCTTCGGCTCCTACGGCGAGAGGCAGCCGAGAGGCAGCCGAGAGGCAGCCGAGAGGCAGCCGAGAGGCAGCCGAGAGGCAGCCGAGAGGCAGCCGAGAGGCAGCCGAGAGGCAGCCGAGAGGCAGCCGAGAGGCAGCCGAGAGGCAGCCGAGAGGCAGCCGAGAGGCAGCCGAGAGGCAGCCGAGAGGCAGCCGAGAGGCAGCCGAGAGGCAGCCGAGAGGCAGCCGAGAGGCAGCCGAGAGGCAGCCGAGAGGCAGCCGAGAGATCTAGCCGAGTTGCAGCCGAGATCTAGCCGAGATCTAGCCAAGATCTAGCTCCAACTTCGGCTCCGATGGCGCGGTGGCAGTGGCCGCCCCGCCGCTACGATTGGCTGAGAATCAGAGATGCTGTGAACAGGCGCGGTGGCGGTGACCGCCCCACCGTTCGCGGCGAACCGCAGCGGTACGATCGCCGCGCCCCTTTGTGGGCTACCGGCGGTGGTGAGGCGACTCATACAAGAACCGCACCGTGTGAATAGGCGCCATCGCGCCGCCCTTTGTGGAGGCGGCGCGCTTGTGGGGCCAGCGCGTCGCCGCCGCCGCCGCAGAGCGTGTTCGACAGCGGGGACCGGCGGCGGGCGCGGGGGGCAGCGGGGGAGAGGGCGGCGGTGAGACCACGAGGAGCGTGCGGTTGCAGCCGGGGGCGTCGTGAGATTGCGCAGATCGGCGTTTCGGGCACATCGGGGTCGCACGGGCGACTTTTGTTTGTCCCGAAAGTTTGTGCATTGTGGCTCGCGGGTTGACGGTTGTGGCGTTGTGGTTTTGCGTTTTTGGTGTCGGGGGTGTGCGGAGTTCCGACCGGGTGCGTCGGACGGCGGCGGACGGGCCGACCCAGTGTGTTGTTTGACTGTGCCCAGGCAAGAACATGATTTTAATTGCGGGAGACGTCACGTGAACGCTCTAGAGTTTTTTACAAAGGCTAGTGCCATTTCACTGTGGCACAGCCCGCGTTACAAAACCTTGATTTGACCATTTGCGCAAAAAGGTACATCTCGGTGCCTTCCAGAGGCAGCTGAGACCCCGCCGAGTGGGCGGCGTCCACAGCAGGTGGCGCTGTGTGACATCGATCCACTCGGCGGGGTCGCAGCTGCCTCTGCGCGTCCTGTGGACGTACCTTTGTCGCGCGCCGGAGATGACTCGACGCCGCTGAGATCGGAGATCAAGCTCTGACAGGTCGCACGTCGCTCCTTTGACGCCGACGTGATTCACCCGTGCAGATCACATCAGGACACGGTCTCGACGCGCTCGGTACGACGCCTGCGACCCGTCTCGGGTCAGGTGGCACGACGCTCATCGCGCCTACCAGCGCTGCCGTACAGGTTGCCACAACGAGGTCGAGCACGCTTCTATACGCTCGCCGAGCCTTCCTTTCCATCCCATTAGGCAGCCTGGGAACGGTGGCGATCAGAGGCAAAGCCTACGAGGGGTGGTGGAACCACATGTCACGGCTACTGCCGGCTCGACCCCACGATAGCCTCCGAAGGCTGACTTTGAGGCACCATCATCGGACGATGTCGACGAGTTGCCTTGGGTCGCTCTCGCGGTAGCCAGATGACCTCTCATACTAGGATCATCGGCCATGGCCGCAGGGAGCGCGGGGGAGGGCGCTGGAAGCAACACGGAGCTCCGTTGGAGACGTTTTCAAGATTAGCGTGTCAGAGTGAAATGGCACTAGCCAAACTCGAACAAACTGCTGTGGCGCAGAACCCCCGCCGCCTTTCGGTTTGCCATGGCGGACGTGGCGAAGCTGAAGGGCGCACAGGATTACGCCGGTACATGGACGGAGAAGAAGAAGGACGGGACCAAAGGCGGGCAGACGCTCAACATCAACCAGGTGGGCCCCTGCATGTTCATGACACACAGCTGCGACGGTTGTCCGACTGGCGTCGCGTGCGCCTACCCGCTCGGCG
This sequence comes from Emiliania huxleyi CCMP1516, assembly GCF_000372725.1. Lineage (NCBI taxonomy): Eukaryota > Haptophyta > Isochrysidales > Noelaerhabdaceae > Emiliania > Emiliania huxleyi. Next base: position 297,783 of record NW_005201231.1, on the reverse strand, counting down.
GGGGTTTGTTCTGCTCGGAACCGTTCGCTCTTTATTGTGGCCCGATGTGCATGTGCCCGAACCCCGATGGCACTTTTTCGGACGGTTGCGGGACTACGTATGCGAAGTATGAAGCCCAGGGCCAGGCCCAGGGGGCTCCAATGGGCAGCGCGGAGATGGAACGCTGATCAAGAATGTGAAGCTGCCGACTTCGGAGAAAGTCGCCGACGCGGATGCCCCTAGCTGCCCCGCCCTCTATCGAGATGCAGCGCTGAGCAGGCCGGCCGGGGCTTCGCTGGGCACCGCGGGAGCCTGCAGCCCGATTGCGGGTTGCACGCCGACCTCTCTACCGCACGGTGTATTTATTTAGGCTAAACAACAGTTGGCGGTTTGCTCTAGGGCTCTGACGGGTGAGTCCCTTGTACGGCAAAACTTGCGCTTTTTGCGGCTCTCTCAATGCACTCACAATGCTCATGAGAGTAGTATTACCAAAATTACGGCTTTATATATATACGCGTTCGCTCTTCATGTGATCCTCTCTCGTCTCTCTCTCGCCGTGCGCGCGGAGTGTCGTCTGTCGAACACATTACTTTACGAGTGTTACGTAGTCGTGGGTAGAAGCGTAGGCTGGACGAGCACTACAGGCTCTCTCCCCAGACACCAGACTCATTACGGGCAAAGCCCAAACGTATAACCGGGCGATTGCTCATTGGCATGCTCGGGGGTGGAGAAGCGGTCGACAGGCACCGCGGCGTGGCAAGCCGTGGCGAAGCCGTGGGGCATGCCCGCTGGCGGCTGGCCCACAATCTGCACCGCCACCGGCACCGCCAAAACCGGCACCGCCGCCGCCCTCCCTGCGGCAGCCCGACGTGCCACACCGCTCGCCTGTAGAGCGGGAGCGCCGCGGCTCGCGAGAGCGGCGCGATCCCCGTCACACGTCGTCGTGGCCGCCTGTGTCAACCGATCGCCGCCAGGGGCGCAGTCAGGGTGCGGACACGGTCTCGCGCCGTGTGTTGGGAGCGAGGGCCACGAGGAGTGGAATGCAGCAAGGTGCCATGCGTCTCCTCTCGAGAGCTGGTCAGAGCGCACGGGTCTGTCCCCACCCTCTAATGCGCATCCGCCTTTGCTGCGCGCGGCGGACAAGCCAAGGCGCGCGCGGCGGCCGCACGTTCCACCTCGCTCACGCCCGCAGCAACCCCGCCCTCCGCCAGCGCCTCGAGCGACCCTCGCAGCGAAGCCATCGCGCGAGCACCGCCGTCACCGCCGCCGCCGCCGCCACGGCCGCCGCCGCCGCCGCCGCCGCCCCCGCCCCCACCGCAGCCGCCGTCGCCGCCGTCACCGCGACTGCCGCTACCGCCGCCTCCGCTACCGCCGCCACTACCGCGACCGCCGCCGCCGCTGCCGGCGGAGAGGACGCGCCCAATCACCAGCAGCACCGCGGCGCGCGCCGCCGCCGACGGCGCTGCCGCCGGCGGCGCCGGTGCTTTCTTGCCCGCGTGGCCAGGGCAGGCATGCAAGGGGTGCAAGGCGGGAGAGCGCGTCGTGGCGCGCCTGATGGG
>NW_005201231.1:293946-295018 GCF_000372725.1 Emiliania huxleyi CCMP1516 | reverse complement strand
CCTCCGTGCGGGACACACCAACACCAGGCGGGCATACGGAAGGGTGTGTGCAGCGTATACCCAGATCACCGCGCGAGCCCACGGGCTGCGAGTACAGCCTCGACGCCGCGGAGTGCGTGTCCTCTCGAGCTTTCGCTGGAATACAGGAGCTGCGCTTCCGCTTCTAGGGCCCCCCCGCCTCCGCCCACGCATCCGCCGCCGCTAGCGACGGGGCGAGGCGCGCGCCGGCGCGCGGCGCGTCGAACCGCAGCGGCTCCGGCCAGGCCTACGGCAAGAAACTTCCGAGAAGCTTCCGGGACGGGGCAGGGAGCCTTCCGGCCGCCGCGGCGGCTCAAGCGGCGCCGCCGCCAGCGCCGCGATCACGGCGGCGGGCGATGCGGCCGAGGCGAGGCGCGTCGGAGAGGCGTAGCGGCAAACGTCGGCGGCGAGGACAACAACGCGGGAGGGCTCCGACCTGCGGGGAGATATGGGGAGATATGGGGAGACATGGGGAGATGTGGGGAGATATGGGGAGATATGGGGAGATATGGGGAGAGGACGATCACGCGGGAAAGCTCGCACACCTGCACAACAGCGCAACCGGTGACCAAAACAAAGAAGGCTCATGCAAAGCGGGGCGCGGGCCGGGACGGGGGGGGGGGGGGGAGTGGAAAACGGCTGTGCCCCGAGGATAAAAAAAGGGCAAAAAAAGGGCTGTGGATCGCAAGTCTCCCGCCCGAAGCGGCAAAAAACGGCCAAAAAATGCCCGAGGCTTCCCCCCAGGCACCCGCCCGGCGGCGGCCGCAGAGGCGGCGGCTGCTCCTCCTCCTCCTCCCCCGGGGTAAATGCCCAACGGCCTGGCGGCGTCGCCGCAGCAGCAGCCGCAACCCCAATTACAACCAGCCGCCCCCCGAGGAAATGGAGGAGCGAATCCCACCACGCGGCGCGGGAGGCGCAGACACCGCCGCCGCCGCTGCTGCCGCCACCGCCGCCTCTGTCGCCGCCGCCGCCGCTGCTACCGCAGCCACTGCCGACCCCGCCGTCGCCGCCCTCCCGCCCCTCCCGCCCCTCCCGCCCCTCCCCGCCACAGACC
>NW_005201231.1:216036-293636 GCF_000372725.1 Emiliania huxleyi CCMP1516 | reverse complement strand
ACACACCAGAGCACGCCCGGGGACGCGAGCGTCCATCTTGGACTGTATGGCGAGTATTTGCCACCGGGAGCTTGCTGCCGCCCCTCCTCCCGCCCCCCCTCCCCCCCTCCCCCCTCATCTAGAGGCCGCGCCTCGAGCGACTCGACGAATGAGGGGAGAGGACTGCCGCAGCGCGGCCGAGCTGCCTTGCTCCCACCGCCTACCCGCTCACATGCACGCGGGGTGGAGTTAACAATCAAGAGGAGGCAGCAAACTGCTAGCAGCCACCGCCTCCGCCTCCGCCGCCGCCACCGCCTCCACCTCCGCCTCCGCCGCCGCCGCCGCCGCCGCTGCGACTCGACGCGGCGGCTGCAGACGCGGAGGCGGGGCTCGCCTATTCACAGCCCGAGGTGTGAAGAGACGCCGTTCACGGGTATGGCGGGGCAGCAGACGCGCAGGCGGGGCTCGCCGCCTTGCACTGCCGCGGCCGCTTGGAGGACGGCAAGGCCGCCGCACCGCCGCGGCTCGCCGGTGAGGCGCATCCGCTGCTGCTGGCGGGAGGATCGGAAGCAGCGGATGCCGTCTCAGCAGCAGCAGATGCCGATGTCCCAGCAGCAGCGGATGCCGATGTCCCAGCAGCAGCGGATGCCGATGTCCCAGCAGCAGCAGATGCCGATGTCCCAGCAGCAGCAGATGCCGATGTCCCAGCAGCAGCGGATGCCGATGTCCCAGCAGCTGGAGGCCCCCGCGAACGACTGGCCCGTCCTTTCGGCTTGGGCGGGGCCGGCAGCACGTAGAGAGAGGTGGAAGCACCTGCACCAACGCTCTCCGCTCCGAAGCCTCTCGCCGCCGCGGTAGCGGCGGCCGCCGCGGCCGCGCTTGGCTGGTGCACAACGCTGCGTCGTCCGAGGGGCCTCGCCGCAGCAGCAACACGCGCCGGGGCAGCAGCAGCGGGCGCCGCGGCGGCGGCAGCAGGCGCAAGCGCGGCGGCTGAGGGCGCCGCCGCCGCGGCGGCAAGCCCAAGCCCCCGACCCTCCAGCGTTGGGAAAGCCGCACTGCCGGTGGTCGTCCTCACCGCGGCCGCGGCCGCCGCGCCGCCTCGCGTGGCCCGTGCCGGCGGGGCGGCAGACCGCTCCTTTTGATGCCTCCTCCGCTTCGGGTTTGGGCCCGCCACGGGGCTGCCGACGCTGCGCCGGCCAGAGGCTCGCTTACCGGCGCCGGCGCCGGTGCCGGTCGCAGCCGCTGCGGCAGCAGCAGGAGCAGCAGTAGCAGTAGCGGCGGAAAGTGCAGCAGCAGTAGCAGCGGCGGGAGCACAGCGACGCGACTCGGCGACACCGGAAACCTCCCTCTGCGCCTCCTCCCTCGCCTCCTCCCTCTCCTCCTCCCTCGCCTCCTCCGCCTCCCCCCTCGCCTCCTCCGCCTCCTCCGCCTCCTCCCTCGCTTCCTCCGCCTCCTCCCTCGCCTCCTCCGCCTCCTCCCTCGCCTCCTCCGCCTCCTCCCTCGCCTCCTCCGCCTCCTCCCTCGCCTCCTCCGCCTCCTCCGCCTCCTCTGTCGCAGCCGGCCATGGCGGCGAAGCGGCTCGCTCTGGCAGCGGGTCCGGGAGCAGGTCAGGCAAGTCTGGCGCCGCAGGCCCCTCCTCCCAATCCTCGTCGTCAAGCTCGTCCCACGATGCCGCGCCCGGCTCGCAAGGCGCAGCTGGCGACGGAACCGCCGCCGACCTACCCGATGGCGACTTCGCCGCTGGCGACCTAGCCGCTGGGGACTTAGCCGCTACTGGCGACTTAGCTGCTGGCGACCTAGCCGCTGGCGACTTAGCCGCTGCTGGCGACTTAGCTGCTGGCGACGGCTGCGCGCTGCAGCCCCCGCTCCTCACACTCACGCGGGCCGGTGGCGGCTCTGCTCTGCGTGCTGGAGACGGCTGACCGCTCCTTTGGCCGTCGCAGGCAGGAGAGGCCTGCGAGGCGCAGCGAGCGGGAGAGAAGCGCGAGCTGCAGCGGGCTGGAGACGGCAGCTCGTGCGCCAGCCCGCGCCCAAGCTGCGCAGCCTATGCTCGGCTCATCTCGCCTGATCTGCGCCGATCTCGTGCCATGCGCACCGCCCGCGCCCCCCGCTGCGCCGACTCGGACAGCGACGCTGGCGGCGGGCGGCCGCGGGAGGCGGGCGAAGCTTGCGCGCTGCTTCCCCGGCCCAATGAGGCGGGCGAAGCTTGCGCGCTGCTTCCCCGGCCGCGGCACGGCGGCGAAGGGGCGTCGACGGCGAAGGCGCAGCCGGGCGGACTCTTCACGGCCGCGCCGAGAGCGACCGCCACCGCCGCCCCCATGCGCAGTGGGTGAGCTCCAATCAGGGATGGGCCGCCGCCCACCGCGCCGCCCTCCTCCTCCCTCGCCGCCTGCGGCTCCTCCCTCGCCGCCTCCAGCTCCGCCACCCGAGCTTGCAGCGCCTCCGCCGCCGCCGCTGCGCGCGCCGCCCGCGCCTCGGCCTCCGCCGTCGCGTCGCGGCACGTCTGCATCGCCGCCCTGCCCTCCTCCACCCCTTCGCTCCGCGCCTTCGCCACCGCCTCCTCGAGCGCCGCCCTCGCGCGGCTGCTCTCCTGTTCACAGCTGAAGGTGTGAGCAGACCCCGAGCGAGGTTGGCAGCAGCGCCGGCGCGGCTGCTCTCCTCCGCCGCTGCTCTGGCGCCTGCGCCTTGTGAGTGGCCAAGTCAAGACGGGAGTGCGAGGGTCTAAGAGTCCGTGACCTCTCGAGCGCCACGCCGTCGCGCACGGCGAGATTTGGGGAGATTTGGGGAGGTGTGGGGAGATCTGGCCGAGATAGGCCGAGATAGGAAGCATCTAGGCTTGCGCGCGGCGCTCCACGGCGGCGATCGTCGTCTGGAAGGTGGCTCGCTCCTCCGCCGCCTCGCGCCGCTGCTTGGCCGCCTCCTCTCGCTCCGCCTGCGCCTCGGCGATCGCCGCCTCGAGCTCCCGCTCCTAGAAGAAGGGTCCGAGAACGTCCGTCCGAGCGCGCTGCGCGTCCTGGCCGCCTCGGCTCTCGCGCCCTCTCGAGCACGGCGGCCTCGCGCGTCGTGGCGCCCTGCTCCGCCAGCGAGACCTTCACCGCCGCCTGCGACGCGCTCGACGCCGCCGAGCGCTCGCTCAGCAGCACCGCCTCGAGGTCGGAGAGGCGCGTGCGCAGCCGCGCGCTCTCCGTCTTGTGCTGCTGCACCTCGCCGCGCGCCGCCTCGAGCTGCTGCTTGACCGCGGCCTCCGCCGCCGAGCGCAGCGCCGCCGTGCTCTCCGCCGCCGCCTTCTCCTCGCCCATGCGGCGCCGCTCGGCGACTGCCGCCTCAAGCTGCGCCTTGAGCTCGACGTGGCGCGCGATGAGCGCCGACGTGTCGATGACCCTGGCCTTGAGGCCACGCAGGTTGGCGCGGAGCTTCTCCTTGGTCATGGGTGGCGGCCGCGGCGGCCGGCAGCACGGGCAAAGCCGGCCCGAGGCCGCCGCGAGCCGGGTGTTGAGAAAAAAAATCGAATTTGCTATTCACAGCCGTCATCATCTGTCCAGCTTCCACCCATACCGCATTGGTGTCCAGTCCGAGCCTGGCTGTTCTTCACCTTCCTACATACATACATACATACATAGCTAGAGACGGCCTCCAGGCCAAAGGCTCGAGGCGAGCAGCCCCGACGTGCCCGCCGCGCCGCCGCCGCCGCCCGTCTCGGCGAGCATGTCGATGTCGCCATCGTCGTCCTCCTCCTCCTTGGCCTGTACCCATGTTTCCGGAAACCAAAAAGGAAACGAGAGGGCTCCAAGTGCGAGAGGGTCCCCCAGCACTTTTCGTTTCCGGAAATTTCCAGGGAAACCAGAGGGTGTTTGGTGCTCCATTCTGGCAACTCTCGAGTTTCCCTGAGTCCGAGAGAAGGCCCCCGCACGGGGGGTCCCGGCCGACGTCATGCGCGTCCGGACGCGCGGCCCTCCGTACACGGAAACAGCTTACCGGAGACATGCCCGAACTCAAAACTGCTTACCAAAGGCAGATATGAGCTCAGCTCAGTGAGATCTAGCAGCACATATCCTTGGTACCAGAATAGTAGTCTGAAAAAGTCGGTCCGACCTCGCGGAGCTGTCTGGCTGTCTGCAGAGCTAACTGGGGCCCCGGACGTAAGTGGGGCGGGCCCGGGCGGGTCAAAAGTGGCCGCTCCCGGGCCGCCGAGCGTGCTTTAGCCGGGCCGGTTTTCTCCTCGCCCGGCCCCGCCTCGCGCAAAACGGGCCCGGCAAACCCTCCTGCCCGGGCCCGGCTGTGAGTGAGCGGGCCGGTCGATGTGCCGCAGACGGGCCCGGGCAGGACAGACGGTTTGCCGGGCCCGTTTTCTCCTCGCCGGGCCCGCCTCGCTCCTCGACCTGCTGATTTGGGCGCTTCGGCCCGGGAGTGGCAAAGCCGGGCCCGGCAAAGCGCGCGGGCCGGGCCCGGCACGGGCCCGAGCCGGGCCCGGCACGGACGGTCTCAGACCTAGATTCTAGTTTCAAGAATGGCATTCTTCGAAGTAGAATGGGCGCCGCAGCGGCCCGTAGCGGTGCCCCCTGCGTGCCCACGGCCACCCCGGGGCCATGGGACATCCCCCCGGCCATCGGGGATGCTTGGTTTATCCATTACCCCATTTACACGGGCTGTGTTGCGGCGCGCCTCGAGACGCGCAGCGCAGCGCAGCGCGCAGTCCGCAGACCACAAAACAGATCAGAAGACGGCCGTGGCGACACCCGCTCTGGCGACAGCCCCGCAAAAGGCACTCGCTCGCCGGCAAGGACTACGGGTAGCACAGGCGGCAGCAGAGGTGGCGGTCCGGGTCGCAGCGCGCGTAGCAAGTCGGCCCCAGCGTCACGGGCGTCGGGCCAGGAGCCGGCTCGACGAGATCGACGAAGAGGACGAAGAGGAGGAAGACTACTCGAACTTGGACGAGGACTCGGGCGAGGAGCAGGACTCGGAGACCGGCCAGGGAAGCGACGACCATGACTAGGTGACACGAGGAGTAGATGTGACACGAGTAGTCCGCATTTCGCGCTGTCTGCTGTCTGCTCTCTTTCGCCGCCCGACCCTTTCGCCCGCCCACCACTTGCGAGCACAAATCTCACACCTCCACTGCCCTCGCCACAGGCGGCGACGGACTGACATCCAAGGCTCGAACGGCGGCAGCGCTCAACGGCCGCCGGCGGCCATCGTGCGTTTGCTTTTGCCATACGTGGCGCACCCCCCGGCGTCTGCTCTAGTTTGGGGGCGGGGGGAGGACTCTCATTTGCGGACTGTTGGGCTCCCTGTGTTGAACTGGGGCTTGTGCGCGAACCCCACCAGTCTGGCCGAGCGGCACGCCGCCGCTGGGGGCGTGAGAAGGCCGTGGGGGACGGCGGCGGACCCCATTCTTCGATACAGAATGGGCCCTCACCGCGGCCCGTCTGCTGCTGAAAATGTGGCATGTTGGGGGCTCTCCTGTGTGACTCCTCTGGCTCGCCGCGTTAAAGTGGCGCCTGTGTGTGACCAGCCCCAACCCCGGCAAGCGCCCCCCGGCCGCTGGGGCTGCGAGGCGGCCGGGTGAGCGCGCGCGAGACGCCATTCTAGATGTAAGGATGCCATTCTATAATCTAGAATGGCCAGGTAGGGCTGAGACCGCGATCGGGCCCGGCCGGGCCCGGCGCCCCACTTTGCAAATCGACCCGTTTCCCATCCAATATCTCCCACTCGGCCGCGGAGGCCCCAACTGTAGAGAGCGGGGCCCGGGGGGGGTCCCTACTGGTCGTGCCCACCCCTCGCATGACCCCGGGCGACAGCGGGGGACCCCGCAGCAGCAAACCCGCCGTGTGAGTGAGTGAGTATTCTTGATACGAAAAACCACCGACGACACACACCAGTCGACTCGTATCGGTTGCCTCCATGAACGGCGGAGCTATTCTCGCGCCCACACCACACCACACACACACACACACACACACACACACACACACACACACACAAACCCGCCCCGCTTACATCCCGACGCTTCCTACCCCACTAAAGGGTACCAAAGGGGGCTGCTGGACCTCGCCGCGCGCCGCCTCGAGCTGCTGCTTGACCGCGGCCTCCGCCGCCGAGCGCAGCGCCGCCGTGCTCTCCGCCGCCGCCTTCTCCTCGCCCATGCGGCGCCGCTCGGCGACTGCCGCCTCAAGCTGCGCCTTGAGCTCGACGTGGCGCGCGATGAGCGCCGACGTGTCGATGACCCTGGCCTTGAGGCCACGCAGGTTGGCGCGGAGCTTCTCCTTGGTCATGGGTGGCGGCCGCGGCGGCCGGCGCAAGCGCCCTCGAGCCGGCTGTGAAGGGAGAAAAAGAATTGGCGACCGGGAAAAAGAATTCGCTGGGCACCGAGACGATGGTGAGTGCAGATTCCCAGAGCCGCTTCGACGCGGCCGTGCTAGCGGCGGAGCGAGGCGAGGAGGAGGCAGTGTTGGCGTGGCTTGAGGGCGGCGGGCGGGCCGACGCGACGTACGAGAGAGGCAAGATTAGCGGCATCACGCTGATGATGGGCGCCGCCAACCAAGGCCACGAGCGGGTGATTGAGCTGCTGCTGCGGCGCGGGGCGAAGATCAACCTGCAGGACAGCGTCGGCGGCACCGCGCTGATGTACGCCGCCCGCCACGGCCACGAGCGGGTGGTCGAATTGCTGATTCGGCACGGCGCTGAGGTCAACCTGCAGGACAGTGGCGGCTACACCGCGCTGATGGCTGCCGCCGGATTCGGCCACGAGCGGGTGGTCGAGTTGCTACAGCGCGCTGAGGTCAACTTGCGGGACAGCGGCGGCCACACCGCGCTGATGTACGCCGCCCTCTTGAACCATCCCGCCGTCGTGCGGCGCTTGCTGCGGGCGGGCGCGGATTGGGCGGTGCGAGCCACGAGCGGCAAGACGGCGCTGCAGCTGGCCAAGGAGAAGGGCCACGCCGAGTGCGTCAAGGTCTTGGCTGAGGCGGCGGCGGCTGCAGACGGCCGGGCGGGGCCGGGCGGAGCTTCCTCGGGCGCGGCAGCGGCAGCTGTGGACGCGCCGCTGCTCGGCCAGCGAGTCGAGCTCGGCGGGCTCTCTTCCCGCCCCGAGCTGAACGGGCAGCGGGGCGTGGCGGGGAGCTTCGAGGGCGGGCGGTACGCGGTGGCGCTCGAGGGCGGCGGCGAGAGCGTGCGGGTGCGGCCGGGTAATCTGTCGCCGGCGGCGGCGGCGCCGAGCGGTGGCGTGGCAGTCTCCGATGCGGTCGTGGCAGCGGCTGGGCGAGGCGACGAGGAGGCGGTGCTGGCGTGGCTTGAGGAAGGCGGGCGGGTCGACGCGACGTACGAGAGAGGCATCGTGAGCGGCATCACGCTGCTGATGGGCGCCGCCGAGCACGGCCACGAGCGGGTGGTCGAGCTGCTGCTGCAGCACGGCGCGGAGATCAACAAGCAGGACAGCCTCGGCATCACCGCGCTGATGGCCGCCGCCAACTGCGGCCACGAGCGGGTGGTCGAGCTGCTGCTGCGGCACGGCGCGGAGATCAACCTGCAGACCAGCAAACGCGGCACCGCGCTGATGTACGCCGCCGTCTTCAACCAACTCGCCGTCGTGCGGCGCTTGCTGCGGGCTGGCGCAGATGCGACGGCGCGCAGTGCGAGCGGCAAGACGGCGCTGCAGCTGGCCAAGGAGAAGGGCCACGCCGAGATCGATGCCGAGGACCGCCTCTACCGCTCGCCAGCCGCACTGCAGCGGCTCCGCATGCTCGGCTTCGAGTCGCCGCCTCCGCCGCTCTCCTCCGCTGCACGGCTCCGCGTGCTGCGCGACGCAGCGAGCGCGCTGCACTACCTGCACACGCTCTCTCCGATGATCCTGCACCGCGACGTCTCGGCGGGCAACATCCTGCTCGACGAGCGCGGCAACGGCTACCTCGCCGACGTGGGCCTCGCGCGCGCGGCAGAGGCGACGGCCGGCGGCAGCCAGCAGGTCTCGCACTTGTCGACGCAGCGTATCTTTGGAAAGCCCGGCTACATGGACCCGATCATCTCGCTGGACAACCAGGCTTCGCAGCTCACTGATGGCTTTGCGCTCGGCATCACGCTTCTCGTCGCCCTGACCGGCCGCGGCGCCGTCGGCTTGCTCAACGCGTGCGACGACGCGCTGGAGGAGCCCGACACGGCGGAGAGCATCGCGGCGGCCGACGCGGGCTGGTCAGCGGCGCAGGCCGAGGAGCTGGCGCGGCTGGTGGTTGGGCTGGCTCTCGTGAGGAAGAAGAGGCGGATGCCGCTCGCAGAGGCGCTGCCGCGGCTGGAGGCGCTAGTCGAGGCGGCGGGGGAGGTGGAGGAGACGGCTGGGGCCGAGGAGCGCCTGTGTGACCTCTGCTGGGACGCCCCTCGATCGGTCCGCTTTGCGTGTGGCCACGCGCTGTACTGCGAGACGTGTGCGCCGCGCGTGCTGGAGCGCGACAGCAACTGCCCGGCCTGCCGCCAGCCGGCGCTGCCCATCGCCGCAACTGGGCGGCTGGTGGCGGCGCAGACGACGTTTGTTCACCAGCCGCCCTCGCGCCCCGCGCCCCAGGCTCAGCCCGTGGGCGCCACGGCGGCGGTCGGTAGGCGAGGGGGGAGAGGGGGGCGTGGACGGGGCGGGCGGGGCGGGCGGGGTGGGCGGGGCGGGCGGGGCGCGGGGCGCGGCGGCTCTGCTTAGTGTTTTTACACTTCATGAATCGCCGAGCGGCACCCGCACGCTCAGCGCAGGCGAGATCTAGAAAAGCCAACGCGACAGCCGCGCGACCCGCGAGCATCACGGGTGTGCTGGAGCGTGCGCGTGGCCCGTCGTGTGGCGTATCGCGTATATGTGCCCCGAGGCCCGAGCGGACACCGCTCACCGGACTGGGGCGCGGACGCGCGCTCGTGCCGCGCCTCGCCACATCGACACCCCCCACACCGGCGCCCCCCGCTCGGGGTGGGGTGTCTGTTCTCAAACTTCTGTTCGGCACCTCCCACGACCGACGAACACACGAACTCGTCCATTACACGAGAGAGTAGCCTGTGGCTGAGCAGAGCTGAGCACACACCAAGGCCCGCTGATGACCACATGCGACATGCCACATAATTTACCCTCAGAGACCTCGACTACCCACCGCACCACCCGATGCGGACGAGAACAGAGGCGAAGCGCGAGGTGGAGGAGGGCACGCCCGGTCGTCCCGGTTCACCTCTCGGATACGTTCCTGTGCACCTCGGGCGTGCCTGTGAAGAATAGGCCGCACGCTCCTGTGCGCCCTTCGCCCTTTCCCTCACTGCCCCGGACCCCACGCCTCGATCTTCTTGGCCCGCCTTCTCCTCAGCTGCCTCTTCCTTTATCGCCCCCTCCCTCCCAACTTCGCCATCCCCCCTACCGCCCCCCCCCCCTCGCCCCCCCGCCACCTCCACCGCCCCCATCGCCGTTCCCCCTCCTACCCCCGTCACCTTCCCCCCCGCCGCCGCTTCCCCAGTCCTCTCCCTCGCCGCCGCCCCTTCTGCCGCCGTGGCGTTGCGCCTGCACGTCGGCTCCTTGAGGAAGCACTCGTAGACGTAGTGCGCGGGTTCCAGTGCGCGAAGCTCACGGTGGTTGTGGGCGCGGCAGAGGAGCTAGCAGAGGCGGCAAGACGGACATGCCTCGCGAGCTGACTTCGCTCCCAGGGATCGCGGATGGTCCAAGGGGGTACACAAAAGAATTTATGGAAAAAGAATTTTACATGCTGGCTGAGATCGTCACGACTCACGTCATCCAGCTCCCCAGCCACCACAGTATCTGTAGCTCTAGGGTCTAGCGCTTGGCCAGCCCTCCCACCCTATCCGGATCTTGGCCTCTCCCGAGCCGGTCGCACTCCTATATCAGCCACGCCCCTCGCCCCCCTCTCACTCCTGCGACCACACCTCGATCTTCTTGGGCAGCAGCTGGTTCGACAGGTCCTCTCCGTGGCCCAGGCAGCCGCTCTCGCCCTTGCCCCAGGTAAAGACGGCGCCGTCGGCGGTAATGGCGAGGCTGTGGTACGCTCCAGCCGACACAGCGACGACGCGCAAGTCAGCAAAGGCCTCGATCTTCTTGGGCAGCAGCTGGTCCTGCTCGTCGCCGTGGCCCGACGTGCCATAGTCTCCATAGCCCCAGCTCCAGACGGTGCCGTCGGCGGTGATGGCGAGGCTGTGGTACTGTCCAGCCGACACAGCGACGACGCGCAAGTCAGCCAAGGCCTCGATCTTCTTCGGCAGCAGTTGGTTCTGCTGGTCGCCGTGGCCCAGCCTGCCAACGCCTCCATTGCCCCAGGTCAAGACAGCGCCGTCGGCGGTGCGGGCGATGCTGTGGTAAGCTCCAGCTGAGACAGCGACGACGCGCTGCCCAGCCAAAGCCTCGATCTTCTTGGGCAGCAGCTGCTCCTGCCCGTCGCCGTGGCCCAACCGGCCACTGCTACCCATGCCCCAGCTCCAGACGGCTCCGTCGGCGGTGATGGCGAGACTGTGGCCGCCTCCAGCCGACACAGCGATGACGCGCTGGCCAGCAAAGGCCTCGATCTTCTTCGGCAGCAGCTGGTTCTGCAGGTCGCCGTGGCCCAACTTGCCATCGCCTCCACTGCCCCAGCTCCACACGGCACCGTCGGCGGTGATGGCGATGCTGTGGCCGCCTCCAGCCGACACAGCGATGACGCGCTGGCCAGCAAAGGCCTCGATCTTCTTGGGCAGCAGCTGGTGCTGCGTGTCGCCGTGGCCCAGCTGGCCAGAGTAGCCACAGCCCCAGGACCAAAGGGCGCCGTGCGCGGAGAGAGCGAGGCTGAAGTAAAATGACGCCGCCACACCAATCGCGCGTTCGCCTCCAATTAGCGATGGGAGGCGGGTCGGCGTCTTAAGCTGCAGCACGCCCTCGCCGTGGCCGAGAAGGCCTGGAAACTCCTGCCAGTCCTCCTCGTCCTCCTCTCCCTCCGCTGCCGCGCCGCACGACGAGAGCCGCCCCTCGCCGTCGATGAAGACGCTGTGCCGAAGGCCCGCCGCCAGCCTCGCCGGCGGGTTGGCCTCGCGCAGCAAGGCATAGAAGCACAGCCACCGCACGGCGCAGCTCTCGCCCTCTGGCTGCGCCGGCAGCTCGAAGCCGCGCTCTTGCGCCCACAAGCGGATGCCCTCCAGCGCGAGAGAAGCGTTGAAGAGCAGCGAGACGGCCGCGACGCGAGCGATGTCGGCGGGGTCGCAGCGAGAGACGGCGCGCACAAGGAGGTCCGTGGGGAGATCGAGGAGGCGATAGGGCGGCGGCGTGATTGGCGAGGGGGCGGCGGTGGCGGCGAGGCGGCGCGAGCGGCGCCGCGGGGCAGACATCGCGAGGAAAAGAATTCCGCGCTGCGCCTTCCTATTCTATCAGAAGCCTGTCTGCTGTGAGAGAGAGTTGTTTTGTCTAAATTCTATCAGAGGAAGTGACAAGGGAGAGAACGACGAGAGTGGGACGGCCGCGAGGTGGCATGAAGGTTGCAGCGAGAAGCGGCGAGAGACTGCGAAAAGAGATACGAAGAGGCAGACTACTCCCCAGGGTGGGCGACGGCTAGCGCATCACACTCTCCTCTCCTTAAAATCCCTGTGTGGTGGCGGCGTGCCGTTCTCCCATCCCTCCCTTGGGTTGTGTGTTTTCTTTCTTTCTTTCTTTTTATCACGAGCTGGTGGTGTTGCGCGCTCTGCGCGGCGCCACCGGCGGCGCGTCGGAGTGGCGGCCGCCACTCGCGTGGTGCCAAGAGGTTCTCCGGAACCCTTACGCGCACCACGGCGGCCGCCTTCAACTCCCCGAGCGGGGCCCTAGGACCAAGGGCGCGCTCGGCAAATTCCTGCGCTTTGCGCAGGGTCACAACCCCTGGGCCAGTTGTTGGTGGAACCACCTCAAGGCCAGCGCGCATGCGCGGGCGATGGACTGACTCCAGCAGCTCAAGGGCTCGCGCTCTCCTCACCGCCGCGCGCGCGTTGCAGCAGGAGTGCCGCAAACCGCAATGCGGCATTGTGCGACTACCGCATCGTGCCGCAGCTGCACCGCTTCTCCTCGGACATCATCGTGAACTCGGTGGTCCGCTGCGAGGACGCGGTCAGCACCGCGCCGGATCTCTTCTGAGAGCCGGCGCGGATCGCGGATGCGGCTTGAAGGCTCTGCCGGCGGATCTGTGGCCTGGCGCCTGCCAGACTGCGGGTCCAAATACCCCGGCGCTCGCGCGCGCCACCGCCCCCGGCGCGGGGTGGGATATCAGTTCGTGAGTTCTGTGTCCCCGTCCCTGTGCTCCACCTTCTTCTCCCGTGTCGGTCCCTGAGAACCCCACTATACAGCGCCACCTCGTGAGCTGTCCTGTGAGCTGTGTGTTGTGCGTCCAGCAGTCCGGACCCAGTGCTACGGCCGGTGACAGCGTGCCTCGTGTCGGCTCCCGAGCCAATCGTGTGCAGCGTGTGTGTGCGTGTGGGCCCGTCCTCCTTGCTTGGAGGTGTGTAAGACTGACTGACTGACTGGCTCCTCCCATCCCTCCCTTGGCCTGTCTGTTTTCTTTCTTTCTTCATCGCAGAAAAAGAATTTTTTAGCGCGACTCAGATCGGTAGCTCTAGGGAACTAGCGCTTCCGCTTGGCCAGCCCTCCCACCCCATCCGAATCTTGGCCTCTCCCGAGTCGGTCGTACTCCTATCAGCCACGCGCCCCTTGCCCCCCTCTCACTCCTGCGACCAGACCTCGATCTTCTTGGGCTGCAGCTGGTTGGACAGGTCCTCTCCATGGCCTAGGCAGCTGCTCTCGCCCCCGCCCCAGGTAAAGACGGCGCCGTCGGCGGCGAGGGCGAGGCTGTGGTCTTCCCCTGCCGACACAGCGACGACGCGCTGGCCAGCAAAGGCCTCGACCTTCTTGGGCAGCAGCTGGCCCTGCCCGTCTCCGTGGCCCAGATTGCCAGAGGCTCCATAGCCCCAGCTCCAGACGGCTCCGTCGGCGGTGATGGCAAGGTTGTGAGCCCCTCCAGTAGACACAGCGATGACGCGCTGGCCAGCCAAAGCCTCGATCTTCTTGGGCAGCAGCTGGTGCTGCTCGTCGCCGTGGCCCAGCCGGCCAAAGTAGCCAACGCCCCAGCTCCAGACGGCGCCGTCGGCGGTGATGGCGATGCTGTGCCCGCCTTCAGCCGACACTGCGACGACACGCTGGGCAGCAAAGGCCTCAACCTTCTTGGGCAGCAGCTGGTTCTGCTGGTCGCCGTGGCCCAACCGGCCCAAGTATCCATAGCCCCAGCTCCAGACAATGCCGTCGGCGGTGATGGCGAGGCTGTGCCCCCCTCCAGCCGACACAGCGACGACGCGCTGGCCAGCCAAAGCCTCGATCTTCTTCGGCAGCAGCTGGTTCTCCTCGTCACCGTGGCCCAACCGGCCAAAGTGTCCATCGCCCCAGCTCCAGACGGAGCCGTCGGCGGTGAGGGCGAGGCTGTGGTTAAGTCCAGCCGACACAGCGATGGCCCGCTGCCCCGCCAAGGCCTCGATCTTCTTTGGCTGCCACTGATCCTCCTGGTCGCCGTGTCCCAGCTCACCGCAGCCCCAGGACCAAACGGCGCCGTCCGCGGAGAGAGCGAGGCTGAAGTATCGTGACGCCTCCACACCAATCGCGCGCTCGCCTCCAATTAGCGATGGGAGGCGGGTCGGCGTCTTCAGCTGCAGCACGCCATCGCCGTGACCGAGAAGGCCTGGAAACTCGTCCTCCTCGTCCTCCTCGTCCTCCTCTCCCTCCGCTGCCGCGCCGCACGACGAGAGCCGCCCCTCGCCGTCGATGAAGACGCTGTGCCGAAGGCCCGCCGCCAGCCTCGCCGGCGGGTTGGACTCGCGCAGCAAGGCCGAGTAGCACAGCCACTGCACGGCGCAGCTCTCGCCCTCTAGCTGCGCCGGCGGCTCGAAGCCGGCCTCTTGCAGGCGCAAGCGGATGCCCTCCAGCGCAAGCGAGGCGTGGAAGAGCAGCGAGACGGCCGCGACGCGAGCGATGTCGGCGGGGTCGCAGCGGGAGATGACGCGCGCGAGAAGCTCAAGGGGCAGGTCGGTGAGGGGGCAGTGTGCGGCGGCGGCGGCGGAGGCGAGGCGGCGCGAGCGGCGCCGCGGGGCTGACATCGCGAGGAAAAGAATTTAACGAAAAAACTGCCCTCCCCCCGTGTGTGTGTGTGTGTGGGCGCGAGAATAGCTCCGCCGTTAATGGAGGCAACCGATGCGAGTCGACTGGTGTGCGTCGTCGTGGTTTCGTATCAAGAATACTCACTCACAAAACTCCCTCGCACAACACTAAGCACGGGACTGGCGCGCACTGGCACTAACACAGGTACACCACTGGAGCCGCCTAAGCGACTCCCGCGAGGACGGCGAGGCACTTAGCTCCGTGCACTCGACCGCCCTCGCCGCAGGCAAGCTCATTCACAATCTGCTCTGCGATGGCCGTGTGAAGAACGACTGAGATGCGCTGTTTCTGCAGCCCCAGCCAGCTCTTTGTGGTCCAAGTCACCTCATCGAGGTACTGGGCCCGCGTCAGCTTGTTCTGCAGCACGTTCGCCGCCCCCCAGAGGATCTCGCCGACCCCCTTCCCAAACCCACCGAACGACTCGAACAGCAGCAGCCGCACGTCGACGTCCTTGTCCTCCCTGGCGTAGCGATACTCGCCGCCATAGGACGGTATGCGGCGATCGCCGCCCACTACCCTGCCCCCCCTAGTATGCCATCGACCAGTCCCCTTCCCCCTCTCGCCCTTCCTTGGCTCTTCCTCTCTCCCTCCATTCCCTCGCCCCCATACCCCTCACACTCCCCTCCATCCCCCTCCCCCTCCCCCTCGCCTCCCTCTCCCTCCGCGCGGTAGGGCCCATGCGCCATGCCCCTCGACCATGTTCCGGTAGAACGCCTCGGTGTTGCCGAAGGCGGAGAAAAAGAATTTTGCAAATAGGAAAAAGAATACGCGTGGCCGAAGATGGGCGGCGGGATGCGGCGGCCGGCAGCACGGGAAAGCCGGCCCGAGGCCTTTTCGACGGGACGGGAGTTGAGAAAAAATAAAGATGGAATTTGCTGTTCACAGCTAGAGACGGCCTCAGGCCAAAGGCTCGAGGCGAGCAGCCCCGACGTGCCCGCCGCGCCCTACATGCGGTCTCTCAGTTCGATGATCGGCAGCCTCACCGCGGGTCGCGCCGCTGTGCAGCGAGAGCCAGGCTCGCCCGGCGAAGGTGACCAGAGAGTGCTCAACAAATACCAGAAAAAATCAGGGAGCCTCAGAGAGTGCCACTGCCACCATCCAGGCCGCGGGAGCCGATCGGCTGCGCCGAGGACAGCTCCCTCAGTGTGCTCCGCGCTCACCAGTGTGCGCGTCCAGCACTTTGGCGGCCAGCCACCGGACGAGTTCTTCGACTCTGGAGGACAGAAAGGTACCGTTTGAAAGGTATTTTCATGCTCTATTGACTGGCGAAAAAATCCCCCGCAAAATGTTTTCACAGCGGGCGTGATTCACAGGTAAGCATGAGCGAAGCATGGGGTCCGAAGAGGCTATAGGCAACCTGCTTGGAGGCACCCTCAAGACCCGCAGCGCCGGGTGACGCGTGCTCTCTCTCTCTCGGGCAATCTCGGGTGATCTCGTGCCGCGGCTCACCGCTTCTAGGCTGCCTCAAGAGCTGCTGCAGCTCCTTCGGCCCCGCCGACTGTTGGCAGACCTGCACCTTCTTCCCGCGGCTCTGCGGCGGCCTCTGCTGCGCCTACGTGGATGGCCAGAGGGACAACTGAGAGGGCGTGCGCAACCCGGCTCGACACGCCGGCCGAGGGGGTGGCGTGGGGACCCACGGTCTGTGATTGACCGGGCCTACGCCGATCGAGCAGGAGGGGAAACACAAAAGGAGCAGTGGAGGAGGGCTCCGAGGCGCGAGGGGCGGGCAGGGCGGTGGGGCTTGCTGGGAGAAGCGGGGGGCGGGCGAGCAGGCCGAGCGAGCGAAGCCCGAAGCCGCCCGTGCCGCGTGCGCGCCGTCGAGGCGCAGGCTGCGAGCTGTGTGAGCTCTGAGCAGCGTGAGCGTGCCTTTTAGTGACGTAACGTACCAGCTACCACCGCGTCGCTGCGCGCAATTCGCGTGTGGCGCCGAGAAACATACACTGCGGCGTATGCAAAAACTACGCTCTACGAGCACTTTAGTAGCGCGGCGGCGGGTCCTTCCCGCAAAGCTTGATCTGGAAGAAAGCCCCGCCGGCCCACGTGCCACACCACGAGCTGGTCGAGTGGTCGAAATCGTCCATTTTAACCACGCTGTACTCGGCGTTTCCTACCAGCGCGAAGTCGTTGCTCTTCTTCTTGCGCCGGCGCACGTTGTTGATCGGGATGAAGATGGGGCCCACCACGTGC
The DNA here is from genome assembly GCF_000372725.1 of Emiliania huxleyi CCMP1516. Taxonomy (NCBI): domain Eukaryota; phylum Haptophyta; order Isochrysidales; family Noelaerhabdaceae; genus Emiliania; species Emiliania huxleyi. The sequence goes on along the minus strand of NW_005201231.1, from coordinate 277,315 downwards.
ATGCAGATAAACTGCTTGTACTCGTGCGGTCCCTGCGACACGCGGTTGATGCACATATGCGGGATGATGAACGGTGGGAAGGGCATCGCCGACCACCAGCACCCGTCGAGCTTCTCGGCAGAGATCATGCCCGGGAACTCGCCGTCCGCCTCCATGTGCAGCCCTTTGCTCTGACGCACGGGGTCGAGATCGTCGCGCATCATCTTTGCGGGAGCAGGCTGCCCATTCGATTGGTCGTCCGAGCGGGCGTCGGGAGCGAGCTTGCGCGCTGGCACGGGCTTAGTAGCCAGCCCGGACGTCGTCTGCTGCTGCTCCGCTTCTTTGCGGACCTTGGCTGCCTCGTTCTGCGCCTCCGTGAGCCGCCGGGAAGAGGCGCGGTGCGCAATCTGGAGATCCGCCTTCTCGTCCTCCGCCTGATCCAACGTTTTCCGCTGCTCGGAAAGCTCCGCCTCGGCCTTCTCAACCTTCGCGGCTGCGGGCTCGATACCGGAGATGGCGCTGATCTTCTCCTTCAGGACATCCTTTCTGTCGTAGTCCTCTTCCTTGACCGCTTTGGCCATCTCCTCTTTCAGCCGAGGAAGGTCCGTGGCACACCCGTGCTTCTTGCAGGCCTCCAGCTCCTCCTTTGCCTGTTGCACAGCGGCCGCGAGGCGCTCGTGCTCCAGCTTCTCGGTCTTCAATTTCTGCATGCACGCCTCAAGGTCCGCCGCCGCGTCGTCCAGCGCCGTCTCAGCGTCCCTCGCCTCTCGCTCCACCTTGTCCCTCTGCTGCTTGATACGGATAAAGGCGGCCTGCACCGTCGTGTTGAGGGCCTTGATCTTAGGCAGCTGGCCATCCTTGTCCTTTTGGTTGGTGACACTAATGTCGGGCTTCGAGAGGATGGCATGTGCGTCGTCTGGCGTCTTATTCGCCCAGTCGTTTTTGAGCGTCTGCGCGTGCTGATCCGCCTGCTCGACGGCGTTCTGAATGCACTTGATGTGGAAGCGCTCACCCTGCGTTCCAACACTCGACCTGAGTCCTCCTGGCAACGCCTGCTGCATGGAGAGCCACGCCTCGAACTGCGTCCAGAAGCGCGAGGTGTACGAGCGGTCGAGGAGGATGAGGACAGTCGTGCCGAGGTACAGCATGTTGACCTGCGGCGAGGGTGGCCGTGATCCGAGTCAGTCCCATGGAACCGCGGTGCCATTGCGCGCGCGCACAGCGCACACCTCCGCGAGCATCTTCTTGAACGCCGTCTTATCAGCGTCTTTGATGGTGCCCTTGGGCTGGTCTTGCGGCATACTCACCGAGTCCATCCACACGTACTTTATCTCCTTTCCCTTTGGATCCTCGCGCAGGAACTCCTGGATGGCCTTGAGCTGCTCACCATCTGGATCAGGCTCGTCCCCCTGCATCCAACGATGCGAGACGGACAACAGGTCGTCGCGGAACTTGCCCTGCACGACGTCGGTATACGTCATCGTCTGCTCGACTATCTGGTCCTTGTGCCTCGCCCGAAGCTCTTGGAAGAATGGCAGGTTCTTCCCGCCGTAGTCGCGGAGAAACTGGGCGTTGATGAAGTTGAAGGTGCACTCATCCTCAGCAGCCGGCGCATCTCCAGGCAGTGAAGGAGCGACCTTTGCAGACGGCATGGCCCAACACACCGTGAGGGAACGCGTAACGGCGCCGGCGAAACCGTATTTTAATCCCTCGAGACCTCGAGAATAGTTCTCACTGACGGCTAGAGAGGCCTTCGTTGCGTAAAATACTTTGCAGCCTTCTCTAATTGCGCTCTAAAGCGCACGCGGTCGCGCCGGAGACTTGGAGCACTTGGAGTGCAGTCATTTAACCGCACGCCCAGGGCCGGGGGGAGCTAAGAAGCGCACCCAGCGGGCCAGACGATTGGCATCGGGTTACGGGCTAGAGAGCCCTAGCCCTAGGGGGGGGGTGCGCAGTCGCAGGGCCATCCATAACACGGTCTCCGAGGGATAGATAGTAAGTATACCGCGCTCTGAGTTTCCCCTAGCAGCAGAACGCACCTACTCGGAGCTAGTGGACACGACACTAGCTAGTATGATGTATATGATGAGAATACTCTCCGAGGGTTGGCTCCGACAATGAGTTTCCGACAATATAACGCGTGGTCACCATTTTCTCATTATCATAAATATTCAGCGCTACATAGCGCTACATCCTATACTCATTCAACGCTACATCCTATTCTTCTCTTCACGCACGTGGCGGAGGAGGGAACCCAAATTGTAGTAATGCGTGAGCTCCTCACCCGCCTCGATGTCGCGCAGCGGGAGAAGGAACATTTGCGGACCGTCAAGCACGGTCGCCATATTCGCCAAGCCGAAGGGCGGCGCTGTGGCGAAAACCTACCAGGAGCCCCTTCGCGACGCAGGGAATGAGCCAGAGCAGCAAATCGGGACAATGTCGACAGGGAGAGAGAGTGCATTTCAATTCTTTTTACGGGGCCCTGAGCCGACCTAGCCCCAGACGGAACGGGGCGCCCAACACGTGCCCGGGGATTACTGTGCCTTCCCCGGGTGCAGCCTTTCGGTTCGTGAAGGGTCGGTGCGAGTCGTGCTTTCCTCGATCCCCCGCCCTCCCCCGCCATCTCCGCCGCTTTGGCTCTACAGCCACCACCGGGAGGCGGCGAGGCGAAATCAGACTCGGTCGAGAGACCCCAGATTGGCATCCATGCCTCTCTGGACAGGGTGGCCCGCCACAACGACCCCTGGAATTGCGACTCGCCGCTTTCCTCCCGCTGTGATTCTGTGTGAGCTCTGAGTCTTGTCTGCCAACAATACACCTAAGTTTACTTCAACGCACACCCTGAAAAAAGAAAATCGGCGCGGAGGTAGTGCCACACACAGCCCAGCACGCACAAGACAAACCGGGCGTTCGCTGGCTTCAAGCCCGTTGAGCCCGTTTACCCAAGCTTCCACCCCGCGCCCGCTGTGCAATCGCCCAAGCTGTACCATGGAGGCTTCGATTGAGGCAATTAATGACCGTGTGCTTCTCGAGGGCGACCCGCTGGAGGCCGTCATCGCTCTTCTGCCGATCGGCACGGTGCTGGCGGTCCGCCGCGTCGCACGAGCCTGGCGCCTCGCCGCGCGGAACGTGCTGTCGTCGAGCGCGTGGCAAGCCGCCGTGCCGTGCGACGTGTTGCTCGAGCACCGCGCACCTGCGCGCGCGATTGCGACTCGCCTGCGCGCTGCTCCGTCAGAGGCGGCCGAGCCCGATGCGGCGGGCCGGCTGTTGCTGCACGTCGCGCTGCAGCGGCGGGCGTCGGAGGCGACGGTGCGGGCCATCGTCCAGGCGAACGCCGCCGCGCCGCGCACCTGGGGTCCCGGCCGCCTTCTGCCGTTGCATGTCGCTGCAGTGGCCGGCGCGAGCGCCGGGGTGTGTAGCGCTCTGCTCGAGGCGCACCCGGCGGCGGCGAGGTCTGCCGGGAAAGGGGCGAGGCTACCGCTGCACTGTGCGGCGGCGAACCACGCGGCGCCGCTCGACCTGCTGCAGCGGCTGCTAGAGGCGGACACTACCTCCGCCGCCGCGAGGACGCACGACGGCAGCACGCCGCTGCACCTCGCCGCCGCGTCTGCGCGCGCGAGCGTGCACGCGGTGAAGCTGTTGCTGCAGTCCGCGCCTCAGAGCGCCGCCGCGCCGCGGAAGGACGGGAAGCTGCCCCTCCACCTCGCCGCACTCCACGCCTCGCCCACCGCCGTCGTGCGCGCGCTGCTCTCGGCCCTAGAAGCGGAATACGGATTCACTGTATTCGTCTCCGTTGTATTCACGCGGTGCTCTGAACACACTGCACAATACCGTCCTCCCGCCCTGAGGTCGGCGTATTCAGCACGTAGGCTCTCGGCCCTGCCCGCCGCCGCCTCGACCGAGGACCGCACGTTCTCCCTCCCTCTGCACTACGCGAGCCACGGCGACAGCGGCCAGGCGGGCGCCGGCGGGGGCGAGGCGAGGCGCGCGGGTGGCCGAGTGCCTGCGGTGGCGGCCCTGCTCTCCGAGGCGCACAATGGGAATAGGAACAGTAGCAGAATAATCACAGCGATTCCAATAAGTGGCGGCCCTGCTCTCCGAGGCGCACAATAATGACAGTAGTAGCAGTAATAGTAGCTGAACAGCGCTTGTAAGTGGCGGGCCTGCTCTCCAAGGCGCACCCGCCCCGCGGCGACGGGAGCTGGACGCTGCCGCAGCTGCTGCGGTTGGGCGCGGCGGGCGAGGAGGTGGACGGGGCGTCCTCGTCGGTTGGGCGAGCTCACCCCAGATTGCGTGGTCGCTAGGTGCGGCAGGCGAGGAGGCGGCGCTGAGTCTGATAGCGCGCGAGCCGAGCGCTGCGCAGCAGGACGCGCACGCACGGGGCCACCACTCCCTTCTGCCCTCTCCTGCCCACGCCTGCCGCTGGCCACGGCAGGACGAGCACACGGGCAGTTTTCCCTTCCACCTCGCCGTCTTCCACCACGCCTCACAGCCGGTGCTGGACGCGCTGCTCGCCGCGGCGCGCGAGGCGGCGCGGCGGGGGGACACCTCTTCACACACGCTTCTTCCTTATCGTCCGCACCGTCCTTTTCTAGGCGCCCGGAGCGGCGACGGTCAAGTTCAGCTGACACTGCACTGGGCAGTCGTCGGGCACTGGACAGCCGCCAACGCCTAAGCGACTCGAGTGCACAGAGCTCAGTGCAGTGCCCCAGTGCCAGTGCCTCTTCGCTGTCCTCGCAACAGTGCACAGACGGTGGACCCCGCAGTAGCTGCGCTAGAGCTAGCGGTGATAGCTGTGAAACCGTCATGGATTGCGTGCACAGATGGTGGACCTCGCAGTAGCTAGCCCCCCACCAAAGGGGGGGGGCACGTGACCGTCAGGTCAAGTCCGGTCAAGTGCCCCCCCTACGGCTTTACGAAAGAGCTCTTGTGATTGTCGGCGACCCCGCGTATCTGGCCACTGTTCTGGTCGCAACCCGTCGTAGCTCGTAGCTCGTACAGTAGGCTCGGCAAGCGCAACGCACTCCCACACGCTCGCGGCCGTTCGGTTCCCATTTTCAGCCCCACAAGCACAACCCCGCAGTGTTTTCCTGTTTCCGTTTGTGTATATCACCACTACGGGTTCCCTTTTAGTTCTCTTACTCTAGCTGTGGTAAGGAGGTGCTGGATGGAGAAGGTTTCGCAAAAAAAGCTCACTCGACCGGGTTTGCGTTGAGGAGCGAACCGAGCGGCCTCGCTGGGGGCCAGAAATCGGCCCGCGAGTGCTCCGCAGCAGCCTCGCTGAGCCAGACGGTCGGCTCGCGAGGTGGATGCTAGCATGAGCCCGATGCGTCGCAGTGCTCTTGCGTTTCGGCGGTAGTGATCTGATCACCCGAATACCACGTTCGGATCGCTCCTCATCGCAAACCCCGTCAGCAGTCCTCCTCCGGGAATGTACGTAAGAGCTACATACACTGAAAAAAAGCTTGGTTATTACTGGCCTGCCTGCCTGCCTGGGTTTTTTTAGGCATGTGTCGCAGCTCAGGTATGAGGTCCCTGGCTACGGGACGGCGACCTTCGACCTGAAGCACGAGAAGGCCGCGGGCGACCGCGAGCCGGTGCAGGCGGCGGAGCGCTCGTTCGTCGAGCGCACCGCGCCGCGGAAGGAGGAGCTGACGGAGGAGCAGAAGGATGCTCGGGCCGCGGCTCGCAGGGCCAAAAAGGCCCGGCAGAAGGCGAACAAGGCGGAGAAGGCTGCGGCGGCGGCTGCGAGCGAGGCTGAGCGTGCGGACTACCCGCACGCGCAGCTGCGCGAGAACCCACACCGCAGTCTCCGAACGTTGCGGCGGGGGTCGGAGTCTGGACTCATTCTTCTTTTGCGAGGTCCCAGGAGCATGCGGTGGGCACGGCAACCGACGAGGAGGTCGAGGAGGAGGCAGCGGGGGCGGTTTCGGGCGCGGCGCGCGGCGCCGAGCCGGACGGCCCTCCCACTGCTCGCCAATCTCGCCCCTCCCACTACTCGGTTGCCCAGTGGGCGGCTATCCAGGCGGCTGAGAAGGCGGCATGGGACGCGGCGCGCTGCCCTAGGGTTAGGGCGGCTTTGGACGCTATGCCGGAACAGGGGCCGGGATGTTGCGACGGAGGGCCGGAGCTATGGGCTGGCGCCACGACGTTGCAGGACACGGAGGGGTGGAAGGAGCTGGTGAAGGCGGGAAAGATTCTGCTCTTCGACGAGGATCGGGCGGTGGTGATGCGATATGCTCCTGGCGGGGGGCGCGGTCGAGGGCGCGGGGGTGGGTCGCGCAGTGCCCGCTGGCGGGGCAAGCGGCGAGGGGGTCGCCGGGGGTTGGGATGATGGGGATGGTCTTTTCGGCGAGCACTACGGTGCTCGCGGATTCGACTGTCCCCCCGATCGTGCCCACCTCCATGAGGACGACGGCGCCTTCTAAAGGTCCGTCGCAGGCTGTGCCTCTTTTGGTACCTGTGTCGAACCTGTGTGCTGTGCGAGAGAGTTCTGTTTGTTGAATTCTTTTGTGTTCAGCGTCTTGTGAGTTGCACCCCTCTGTACCCCCATCCAAGTCACCCTTCGTGCGCTTGCGGCGCACAGATGTTCGTCGCACGCACGCCCCTCCTACTCGGCCTGTTGGGCATCGCCAACGTCGATGCCTTTGCCAGCGCGCCGAACACGCTGGAGGACATGACCGCTCGTATGGTTAGCGGGCTCATCGAAGACTTTGCTGCTGTGAGCGCCAATTTCGGCGAGGACAGCGTTGAGACCGTCGCCAAGGCGGTGATCAACAGCACTCCAGAGCTGAACTCGTATGTTCTCAAGATCATGTCGCACATGACAGGAATGGAGGCGTGGCGCACGGGCGTCCCGCCGAATGGTACCGCGATACTAGATCTTAAACCCCACGACGTCCTACCATGAGCCTAGATCGTACCTGCTGCTCACGCGCGGCTGCCCGTTTCTGGACAGACGCCCTCATCTCAAAGTTCTGGGACGAGGATTCGTGGCACGTGACCGAGACGGTGAAGATTGACAAGATCACCGAGACCATCTACAACGCCGTGTCGCCCGAGGCCACCTCCTACCTCTACCGCAACGACGACCTGACGCTGGTGAAGGAGATGATCGACTTCCCAACCACGTCCAACTCGCCGGAGGACGTCACCTTCGACCTGCCCACCGCAGTGGCGTACACCGGGCCCTCGGACCTTTACTACATGCCGTTGACCGATCTCGCCTCGCTCATCCAGAGCAAGACCGTCAGCTGCGTGACGGTCGTGACCGCCTTCAAGGAGCGCCTTGAGGAGTTCGACCCCTACCTCGCCTTTGTGACGACGCCACTCTACGACTCGGCCCTCACCACCGCCGCCGAGTACGACGAGCTGCTTGCCGCCGGCGAGTCCAAGGGTCCGCTCATGTGCATCCCCTTTGGGAGGAGGGCCCCCCCCCAAATCCCGGAGGAGCCGCCTTTGTAGGGCAAATTCTTTTTTTAAAAGAGAAAGAAGAAAGTCCCTTCCCCGGTGGTCCCCCAGGTGATGAGTTAGGGGGGGTTCCCGTTCGAAAAAATGCCCAGGGGGTTCCCCCCCCCCCCCCCCCCCCAGACCTTTGTTATGGACTACATGAAGGAGATGCCCTGCATGCACACGCACGGCGGGACGATCGCCGGCGCGTACGCGACCCTCACAGCGCTGCCGTTTAAGGACTACCTCAACTTCGCGGTGGGCGCGGCCATCCAGGAGTACGAGCCGATCAAGGAGATCCTCTCGATTCGGCCAAACGAGATGGCGATCAAGTCCGCCTTCGAGGGCCGCACGCGCTGCCCCGCCTCTTACTACGAGGGCTGGACCGTCGAGACCTGCCCTGAGGTCAACACAGCCGACGGCCCGCCCTTCCCGCCGGGCCGTGAGCCCGGGCTCGCCTCGGCCTGCGACCCTAGCTCGTCTAGCCAGCACGTGCCCACCGACTTCGGCTTGGAGCCGTACATTCCGCCGTACATGATGGACGACCCGATGCCCGACCGCGCCATCTGGAACTTTGAGGCCTACAAGGAGGAGACCGACGTCTGCAAGAGCATCTGCCGCTTCTCGGAGTCCTTCTGCGAGCACAAGGGCTGGCTGACCGGATGCAACGAGGACCGCCGCCGCAAGCTGCAGGTCGAGAAGGCGAACAAGAAGGCCTCGCACGACGAGTGGGGCAACGCCATTAACTGGAACGTCTACCTGGACCCTTGGGACCCCGACAACGAGGACAAGAACTGAGAGTCGAGCGAGGGCGCGGTTGCGATTTAGACCTCTGTCTAGGGTCGATGGAGTCTTGCTCCCCGGCGACGTCTAGTCGCTGTTGCACACTTGGTACCGACCCACACCCCGTCACCCACTAGCAGCATGTGCCTGGCGACCTCAACATGACGGTCGAGCTGGGTCGAGGTGATAGCTGTGATTGGGCCAGCCAGCCAGCCAGCCCGTTCGCTAGCTGACCTGTCTGTGCGCCTGGGCTGTATGTTTGGCGGCAAGCACACGCCGCGCCGCTTGTCTAGTGGTCCCAGCCACGAGTTCAGTCACGCAGTCGAGCCCTGAGGGGGGGTGTAGAGGGTGTAGAGTGTACAGCGCTGTACCCTGTAGAGATGTTGGATGGAGCACTTAGGTTAGGGAGCACTTTTTTTTTACTTTTTTACTTGGAGTGCTCAAGAACTCACGCACGGTGTAGTGAGACCGAATCCACGCACCACGGGGACTACGGGGCGCGCACGTACACCAACCAAGGTCGGAGAAGCCTCTCCCGAAAAAGAAGAATTTAAAAAGAAAACCAACAACCGAAACGAGGGACAGAGATAGGGAGTGGACCGTGAGTTGAGGAAATCGGAGGACGCGACCCACTTCGCCACAGACGGTCCCGCGCCTCGCCGCTAAGTTTGCGGCACGCCCCGCACCGTCCGCTGTGCCGCGTTTTTTGTCCGGAGTGAAAAGTCCAACGCGCTCGTCGGTGACGGTGTCCTCCAACCTGCGCCGCGCTCGGCGAACCTCGACAGCGCCTCCCATCGGCGGCATGCAGCTCTTTGGCTTGGAGAGCAGCTCCTCTGCTGTTCACACACTCTGCACAGTTGACACAGCCTACTGTGCGGCTGCCACAGCTGTGACAGCGATGGGCTCGCCCTCACTGGCCTTCAGTCACTTGTGCTGCGGCTTGTGTGAGCGACACTGCTCGGCGACTGCCGGCACACTGTGAGACCATGGGTGTGAGGTTAAACCACGCTACCAGCGCTTGGTCACATCGGCCCCGAGGTCAGATCCTTCTACTCTGTTGATGACAAGACTTGTCTACTGGCTGGAGCCGAGCAGGAGAGCCCAGCGCACAACCCCTGGTCAACTCAGGGTCCACACCCCGCACTGTGCTCGACTGCGCGGCGCCGGTTTGTTTCTTTTTCCAATGACTGGGACCTTCCGGCCAGTTCACGACCCACACGTGCCTTTTTGGGACTTGCAACACGATCCGAGAAAAGAATTTTTCGCTTGGCGGCCGGGTGCAGACTCGGCGAGGTGGATGGGTTGGGAGCGAGGGGGCGGAAGTGTGCAGTGCGGTAGATGGTCAGCTTGGGGCGCATGAGCCGGACTTTCTCTGCGTTCTCTGGAGTGCGAGGTATCTCGTCTGTCGCCGTCCCAAACTGTCACTCCCCTTTCTCCCGGCCGGGGTGGGGCGCGCGCGGGGGCGGCGGGTGTGCGGGATGTCTGTGGGCCCGAGAAAAAGAAAGAAAGAAAACAGACAACCCGAAGGAGGGATGGGAGGACGGCACGCCGCCACCACACAGGGATTTTAAGGAGAGGAGTGTGGTGCTAGCCGTCTGTGGGCCCGAGAGCGATCTGCCATGTCCGCCTTGCTTTTGTTTCATACGAAGGCTAGATCTAGCTCAAAAAATGAGATCTCCACATCCCAATCGCAACCCTGTACATGTGCTGGTATACTGTGCTGTATGAATGGTTGGGCAGGTGTGAACAACACCTCCTGACCACGGCGCCGCAGGCGCCTGTTGATAGGTCCAGGTGATAGCCCTGGATGAGCAATGCATACGCCTAGTTGGACCTCAGATCACTCGCCCGCGTCCCGGTGCTCTGCCGTCGGATTTGTGACGCCGCCGCACCGCGCCGCGGGATGGTGCTTCGCCGGCGTGCGTCCCGGAGCGGTCCCGGACGGGCGCTCCGGGGGAGAAAACTCAGGGCAACGCCGACGCCGCTCTGATTCGACTTTTAATTTCAAACAAAGACAGTGGCCGCAGCGCGGTGCATGCCACTGTCAGGAGCGGATCCGTCAGTTAGTCGTGTTCACGCCGGCATCGTGCCCTGACTATGGTGTATCGCGCGCCTTGCGGGGGGGGCGCGGAAAAGAGGAACCTCTTAGCGCCCTCGCCATGGTGCTGCAAGCAGCGCCGGGCGACGACGGCTTACCGCCTCCCGGTCCCCCTCGGCACACCTCCTGCTCAATGTTTGACGACTCGAACCCGTGAAGCTTCCCCGCGCGCGGGTTACCCCGCACACGGGTCAGCTGCCCCAACCATTCGCCACGGCGACGAGTACGAATGTGTGTGCTATCGACAACCACGGCGGCGGCGGCACTGGTGGCGTTCGGGTCAATCGGCTTCGCGCTTGGCCTCGATGCCATGGGCACAGTCCAGCCAGAGCAATCTGCGTTAAACGGATGCCATCACGTTTTCCTGGACATCGGCTCGAACGTCGGTGTGCAGATCACAAACGTCTACGAGGGAAAGAATTCGCGGATGAAGCCAACCTTCGACCGCCTCTTACCGCGCTGAGCTTGTGTGCTCAGTGGTAATGGAGCCTAACCCGCACCACGCGGATGTGCTGCGGGGCCTGAAGCGGCGGTACGCGCCCGCCAGGATCTTGGTCCTGAATGGCACTGCTGCCTCCAACCGCGACGGCACGCAGCCCTTCTTCATCCTAGGTTCGCATCCGATGTATCATGAGTGGGGCTCCTCCCTCCTCGACCGGGCCGGCGGGAGCAGCGCCGATCGCGGCCACGTCGACATTCGCACCGTCGACCTCGCGCGGTGGACGCACAGGGAGGTGCTCCGCCGAGCACCGAAGCCACACAGCAAGAGGCGGTCGGCAGCGCTGCCCCCCGCTGTCGTGATGAAGCTCGATGTCGAGGGCGAGGAGTACAACGTGCTGCCCAATATGCTCGCGCATGGCGTGCTCTGTCAGCTCGACGCCGTCTTTCTGGAGTATCACGACGCGTCAACAAGGCACAGAGATATCGAGAACCGCTACAAGGTGCCGGCTGCGTTCCAAAAGACGATCAACTATCTAGTAGCCCATGCCGGGCGGTGCAACGTCACCATCCAGACGCTCGGCGCGAATGAGATCTGAAACCCTCCTAGCCCAACCCTCCTAGCCCAACCCTCCTAGCCCAACCCTCCTAGCCCAACCCTCCTAGCCCAACCCTCCTAGCCCAACCCTCCTAGCCCAACCCTCCTAGCCCAACCCTCCTAGCCCAACCCTCCTAGCCCAACCCTCCTAGCCCAACCCTCCTAGCCCAACCCTCCTAGCCCAACCCTCCTAGCCCAACCCTCCTAGCCCAACCCTCCTAGCCCAACCCTCCTAGCCCAACCCTCCTAGCCCAACCCTCCTAGCCCAACCCTCCTAGCCCAACCCTCCTAGCCCAACCCTCCTAGCCCAACCCTCCTAGCCCAACCCTCCTAGGCGCGCACTTGTCACTTTCCAAGTCTACGGTGTTCTGAGTGGAGTGGAGATGGAGGCGTGTGTGCGTCTTCCCGTCATCCAGAGAGCCGACTCGGCGGCAGACTCTGGCATCGCCCTCGCGGACCGCAGCTTACCTCTTACCTAAAATCCTTAGGGGGGCGGCTCTGGCCTGAGTGCCGGCCGGAGCTAAGAAACCACGGCGTGGGGTGGATGAGGGCTGTGGAAAGGCTTAGAAACGGCGGCGTGCCGCCGAATCCTGTTTTCTTAATGCCCGCAACCCACTGTAGGCTATGATGTCTCCTATGATGTCTCCTAGGCTATGAACCTATGATGTGTCTCCTATGATGTCTTTGCTGCTATGATGTCTTTGCTAAGCTTGCTAAGCTAAGCTATGTATGTCTTTGTCTTTGCTACTAAGCTATGTATGTCTTTGCTAAGCTATGTATGTCTTTGTCTTTGCTAAGCTAGCTATGTATGTCTTTGTCTTTGCTAAGCTACTAAGCTGTATGTCTTTGTCTTTGCTAAGCTGTGTATGTCTTTGCTAAGCTACGCTATGTATGTCTTTGTCTTTGTCTTTGCTAAGCTAAGCTATGTAGCTTTGTCTTTGCTAAGCTAAGCTATGTATGTCTTTGATGTCTTTGTCTTTGCTAAGCTATGTCTTTGTCTTCGCCATGCCTTTGCTTTGCCCTACCTGTCCTCGACCCTGCCTTCTTTGACACCTTGGATGTCCCCTTGCAAACTTTGCTACCAGGCCCCACCGCCGCCCCTTGAGTCGCAAAGGTGCTACAAGTACCTAGACGACGAGCATGAAGTGAGTCTATCAGTAAGCGCGGGTTAGCGCGGGTTAGTGCTCACTAACCCGGCACGGGTTAGCACGGGTCAGAATGGGTTACCATAACCCGGCACTAACCCGGCACTAACCCGGCACTAACCCGTGCGACTGGGGGGCATACGTCAGCATGGGTCTGCGCCGGGTTAGGGGTGGGTTAGGGCCGGGTTAGTGCAGCGCACCCCGGGTTAGAGCTGGTTGGCGAGATGAACCGCAAGACCTCGAGGGTGATTTTGGTCCGTCCCGCGACCGTTACGCCCACCAAATAAGGCGGGCGCCACGATTCGGACTGCGAGGGCACGGTGTGTATGAAACGGCTGCGGCGGGCACCCGAGCCGACCTCCGCGATGGAGCCTTGGCTGCAGAAGGCCGTGGATGCCAAGCTGCTCATTGAGAAGAACACCCGCGTGCGCAGTTCGGACGGGTCCAAGGCGCTTGCTAAGGCCGTCGGCTACACGTGCGCCAAAGACTCGTGCGGCATGCTCTTTCCGCTCGGTGTATCGAAGCACCAGTACGATCGTCACTTGAGGGAAGCGGCGGCACATCGCACGAGCAACTTTGCCTTTGGCACGAGCGTGCCAGCTCGTAGCGCTGCGTCTGTTCATCCTCCAACGGGCAGCGACCGGCTGAGTTTCGTCCCCGGCCTTCGTCGGCTCAAATCTTTGCGGCGGCGAGCGCCAAGGCTGCCGCGGCAGTGGCTGCCCAGGCGGCATCGGCTGCCGAAGAGAGCAACCAGGCCGAGCGCGCTCGCGCGCCGCTGCACGCGGCTGCTGTGGCCGCCACCTGTGCCAAGGCGACCGACGCTGCCTGTGGTGTGGAGAGAGTTGTTTTTGTGGTGTGGCGAGTGAGTGAACGCACGAGAGAGGGGCGGAACGAGCCGTAGAGCTCTAACCCAAACCTAACCCGAGACTAACCCGAGACTAACCCGAGACTAACCCGGCGCTAACCCGCGCTGCTCGGGGGCATACGTTAGGATGGGTTAGTGCCGGGTTAGTGCCGGGTTAGCGTCGGGTTATGGTAACCCGTTCTAACCCGTGCTGACCCGTGCTGGGTTAGTGGAGCACTAACCCGGTGGAACCCACGCTAACCCGGCGCTTACTGATAGACTCACCATGAAATGCCGCGCTGGTTCCGAGCGCGACCTTGATAGGGTCGCAGCCTCGCGGTGACATCAGCGCAGCGTGGACAACGTCGCTTTGCCTTGCGGCCAGGCGACCAAGAGGAGGAAATATGTCGCACGAGCCACGCGTGAAACGCCGCAGGGGTCTGCAGAGGCTGGACGACTTCCTCGCAGCATTCTCCGACGAGGTCTGCATGAACGAAGCCGAGCGGTCATCCGAACGCGACTCCCGTGAAGCTCGGTGGTAAATCGCAAAGCTCCTCACAACCGCACGGGAGAGAGAAAGAGAGAGAGAGAGGTAGCTGATCTCATTGGTCCCAGCTGATTCCCCAAAGGCACGTGTGGCAGTTCCTGACCGTAGTGCCGATCGCTGCAGGCGCAACGGGTGCTGCATGAGCGAGGCGGCGAGGCAACGTCGCGGCGTAGCGAAGCCATCTCCCCGCTGTGTGCGCGATGGCCGTGAAGTCCGCCTCGCAGGCCCTGAGACAGACGCCAAGAGCGCCTGCCGCGGGCGGTCTCAGCTCTTGTGCCGCGCCACTCGTACAGCGCTGAGTTGGATTACACCATCGTAGGCACGGTGCTTTCATCGTCACCGACGCGATGCGCGAGCAGAGCCTCCACAACGAGTTTGAGAGCGAGACGGCCAGGCTACAGCAGGAGGCATCTTTGACGCAGCAGCAGCTCGCGCTCCACGCTGTGCGCGACCGTTATCTGGCTCGCGTGCATTTCAACCTCGGGCTGGCCGATGGGGCGACGGGTATGGCTGATATGGCGGACGCGATATGCGGCGGATGGGTTGCGGAAGGCGATGCTTTCACAGCACTTGCGCATGCAGCGCGGCTGCGTGCTGAGCAGGCACAGCAGCGTGTTGAGCAACTTGCACGTCCCGGTGCGCAAGTCCCGTGCCAGTGGTGCGCAAGTCCGGTGTTGTGCAAATTGGTGCCGGTGCGCAAGTCACGCACGTGCCAGTGTCACGTGCCCAGTTTATACGTGCCCAGTGAGCAGTGTCACGTGCCCTGACGTGCCCAGTGTTGTGCACGTTTAGGTCTTTTGTGCGCGACCGTGCAAGTGTCGAGCGATTCCGTGTGCGAGTCTCGCTCGGCGAATCCGCTTATAGCAAAGAAGGGGGAGGGCGTGGGTCTGCGGGCTTGGGGCGCACCCCACCCCGCTCAACGCAAACACTCATGCCCGACACGAGATCCAGAAATTGCAATCATGCATCAGGTAAGGTAAGGTAAGGTAAACTTCTCCACACACACGAGGTGGTGGGGCAAGGGGGGGCAACCCTCGCGTCTCCACGTCTAACGACAGGAGCCCCACGGCATTTAAAGTGCAAGGCCCGGTGCGCGTGCGTGAGCGGTGTGTGTGTGTGTGTGTGTGTGTGTGTGTGTGTGTGTGTGTGTGTGTGTGTGTGTGTGTGTGTGTGTGTGTGTGTGTGTGTGTGTCACGTCACTGCATCCTCTGCCGGTTCCTCCCGTCGCCTCTTCTTTGTTCGAATGTGTTTCAATCCATCCTTCACGAAGCCCTCCCATGTAGCTAGCGTTCTTTGCGAATGTCTCGAGATGGCCAGCAGGCGCTGTCTGCTCGCGGCCTGTGCGGGCCGCTCGTCCTCCTCGCCCTTCTTTCGTCCTCCCGTCCCTCCCCTCCACCATGGCCTTCTCGGCACTTCTTTCTCCATCCGCCTCGCCCTGCCTTTTCGTATTGTGCCGTTCGCCCTCCATTCGGTGACCTCCATGGCTGTCCGGCTCCTTTTGGGTGGCGCTCTCGATACCGTTGCGTCAACCTCGACGTCGCTGTCGCCCTCCCCGTCCCCGCCGTCGCCCGTGCCTCGGTTCGCGTCATTGGTAGCGTTTCCGCTGCCCCCTCGTGCTCCGCCGTCGCCCTCTCTGCTCGGGCCGTTCGCGATTTTGCTCCTCCTGCGTGTCGCCCCTCCGTCTTCTCCCCCTACTTCGTCGTCATCGTCGCTGTCGCGAAAGCCCTCCGGTCCCTCGATTCCCTCGTCTATCCCCTCCGCTGCGTCGTCCCAGTTTATATCCTCATCCTCTGTGCGCTTTTTCGTTCCCTCCCCTTCTCCATCGTTGTCGCCTCCGTCGACTGCGGCGCTGTCTCTGCCCTCGCCTCCGTCCTCCTCGTCTCGCCTGCCGTCGTCCCGTGTCTCCTCGTCCTCGCCATCGTCTTGGCCGTTGTGCATCATCTTGTGAGACATGAGCTGTACAGCTGTACACAGTACATATGCGTGCGTGTGTGTATTTACGCTCACAAGATAGCGGCGCTCAGCAACGCATCAGACGCACGAGAGTAGACGACCCGCGCTAGACGCTAGAGCCTTGCGTGGTAAGTACACGCTTCTACGTATATAGTGTACTAAGCTTCGCCGCCGCCGCATCGTGAGCGCACAGACGGGAGATCCAGAGACCTCACGCCCCTCTGCGTTGGCGCTTTGCAAGGCTCACTCGCGGGTCATCCAACAGCCCGACTTCGTCGCTGTCGTAGCCGGTGAGCTGTCGGAGTCTCGAGAGAGGGTGTGTCCGCTCGCCGCCGTCGTGCAGAGGCTGCACGACAGCCCCGCCCGCGTCGATGCCCCGCAAGTAGTACAGCGTGCCGTCGGAGCACTGCACGATCGCCGTCTTAGCCTTGTGCAGCTGCCTCGTCGCCTCGTCCACGTCGAGCAGCGTAGTGGTTGGCGGCACCTCGGTGAAGGGCTGCTGCTTGGCCTTGCTCGCTGCGTCCCCGGGGTAGCCGGATCGCCTCGCGGCCGGCCCTCTGGGCGAACGCATCGACGGCATGGACGAGCTGGACGAGGCGGGGGTGGGCGGCGCGGCGTCGCGCAGCTCCGCCTGCCACCGACTGGTCTCGGGCATCTCGACGGGCACCGATGGTGGGGCGAGGTGCCACGTGAGCGGCTTCAGCGGAACCAGCGGCTCGGCGGGCGCCTCCTCCTCTGCGCCGTCGTCGTCGTCGTCCTGCGGGCCGCTCGAGCTGAACGCGGCGACCGCCTTGGCGCGGAAGCTCGCGACGGTGTCCACGACCACGCCGTCCGTCTCCTCGAACCACCTCGCCACGCGCGGGAAGCGGATCGTCCACGGGAGCGACCGGTTGGACGACGCGTCCTGGTCCTGGTTGTACCGCCGCAAGAAGCGCGAGCCCATCACCTCGACGACGGGCGCGCTTTCGGGATCCAGCAGCACCCAATGGGGCCGCGCCATCGTGCTTGTGGGGCACTGCCGCATCCATGCCGGTGGCGGCTCGTCCACGCCTAGCCGGTTCATTAGGGCGGGCCGGTGCCCCCAGCCCTCAGTCAGGCATAAGTAGAGCCGCTTGAGCATCGGCTGGGTCAGCGAGGAGCCGCGCCAAGGCAGCGCCGAAGTGTTGAAGAGCCACACAAGTGGCGCAGCTGCCGCATCCGACTCGCGCGCGCCAATGGCGAACTCCACCAGCATGCTCGCCTCGTCGCCGGCGCCGAGCGTTCGCGGCACACGCGCCCCCAGCAGCAGCAGTGTGACGGTGTCGCCGAGGCCAGGTATGAACTCGACCTTACACTTGAGCACATTGGTGCGGCCGTTTGGCACGTAAGGCTGGTGCGCCGCCTTGACCATCAAGCCCTCGGCCTGCGCCGCCCGCGCCTCGTCAAAGGCGGCCTGCAGCGGTCCCTCCGGCGAGGCCAGGTCGACGCGATCGCTCTGCGTCAGCTCCAAGTAGTGCGGTAGGGCGATGAAGCAGCGGCCCGACTCGAGCAGCTCGCGCCGCTCGTGCAGCGGCCGGCGCAGAATCTCCTCGCCGTTGTACCTGCGGAGGTGTCTCGGAAGTGTCTCGGAGGTGTCTCGGAAGCGTCTCGGAAGCCTCTCGGAAGTGTTGCCGCACCGCAGCACGTCAAACACCTTGACAAGGTAGTGGCGGCGCGCGTCCTCCCGCGAGTAGCCTGACGGCTTGCCGTCGGCCGTCTGCCGCACCCAAAAGTTGGTGCCAAAGGCGGCGATGCCGGATCGCGTGCCGAGCTCGTCGTAGAGGCCCTTTGGTGTCATCGACTCGTCGTATACGAGCAGTTCGCCGTCGAGCACGAGGTCCGCCGTGTTGTGCGTGAAAGCCGCGCGCTGCTCCGGCGTGACCTTCGCCCACGCCTTTTCGAGCCACGTGAAACGCAAGCGCGTCGCCTCGTCGGTAGCGTCGCGGCGCAGCACCTGCTCGGGATCGCCGCCAAGCGCCAGCTCCACCGCCGGGAGCAGGTCGCCGACGTCGGCCGTGCACTCGACGCCGCTGCGGTAGAAACAGCGCATTTGCCTGTCGCGCCCGTGCCAGTGCAACTGAAATCGGAACCCATCGAACTTCGTCTCGATGAAGACGTCGTTGGTGCCGAGCTGCCGCGCGGCGGCATCGAGGTTGGGGCACGGCACGCTCAGCTGCGCTCTTACGTGTATGCCGAGCTGCACTGGTGGCGGGTAGGCTCGCGGAAGCACGCCGCGCTCCGCCGCCTCGCACACGCGCTCCAAGTTGTTCTGGTAGCGCAGCGTCGCGTACATCATGGGCGGCGAGCCCGCGCTCTGGTCGGAGGGCTTGCCGAGCCGCCCCTTGGCGCGGCAGAGGCCGTCCATGACGAGCTTGGGGTACTCGCCTAGCTTGGACAGAGGGGCTGGGGTACGTGTGTGGAAGATATCACTTACTGAGTACGCGCGAAGGGGCGTCCCTTCTGCGGCACGGGATTGCTCGGGCGCGAGCCAATCCGCAGGTCACGCAGCACAATGCGCGTCAGCCACTTGATCTCGCGCGGCTTGGCGACCCGCGCCGCCAGGCCCAGCAGCAGATCAACCTTGCCGGCATTCTGCATCGCGTCGAGAGCCTTGTTGACGGCGCCGACGGTGAGGATCGTATCGCGCCGCGGGTCGATCCGCTCCACTGCGAGCGCCTCCAGCACCAGCGAGACGTCGCCCGTGACTCCGAGCGCCACGCTCTCGTCGAGCATCCACGCCTTGCCGATCCCCTTGGCGCGCGGCTTGCCGATCCCCAGCCCCTCCGCAAACGTGGCGGCCAGCCTCTCCGTGGAGAGGCCATACCGCCGAGAGTCGTGGTGAGGCACCAGCAGACGCATGACGGCGAAGAGGCCGGGTCTCGCATGCCGCGGCCGCGCGCGTCCCGAAGGCGCCAGGCCGCGCCAGAACCTTGCGCTCATGCGCTTGCGCTTTTCTATTGCCCCCGTCTCGTTCGGCACCGCATCCATGGCGTTGAGCAGCAAGCAGAGCTCGTCAAACTTGGAGAGGGACAGGTCGTCGGAGGCGCCCGCAGCGTCGCTCGGTGGCGGCAGCGCGAGCGGCGGCTTCTCGATCCGCTCCACGACCAGCTGCCGGTTATCCTTGGGCCCCGTCGACCGCGTCTCGTAGAAGAGGTCCGGCATGTCGCGAGCCACCCCGTGGACGACGCTGCGCGATTTGTTGTGGTGACTCTCGCAAATCGGAAAGGCTAGCTTCGCCGGGCCGCTGCTGTCGGCGAAGGCCTCGAGGATGCATCGCGCGAAGCGCTCGGCGGCCGCCCTTTCGGGCTCGGACCCCTGCTTCCAATCGGCGGGGGCGACCACTTGAAAGTTCGCGGGCTTCACCTTGAGACGCTCGCAGGAGGGCATGAGCTGGACCAGCCACCGGCTCTCGCCACCGGCACCGCTGGTGGCTTCCAGGGCAAAGCCGACCATGCCGTTGAGTGCAGGCTTCCCCTGTAGGCTGTGGAGCACGATCCACGCGCCAGGCGAAACGTCGTAGCTACCTTCATCATCGGAGCCGTGGTCGTCGGTGACGCCCTCATCCGACGAGTTGTGCTCGTTGGCGGGCGGCGCCCGTGCCTCGGTGGCCGCACGGAGCTCATCGTCGGGTGTGGCGGCGGCGTGAAGGAGCTCGTCATCGGCGGAGATGCCGGCCATCGAGGAGAGAGGCCAGCGAGAGGAGGAGAGCGGCGGCGAGAGGAGGAGAGAGCGGCGGGCGGCTCCGAAAAAAAACCCCGCGGCGCGGGCGCCAACCGCCAGGCTCCGTGCCCCCCACCTACCTACCAATTCCCAGGCCGCGCAGCGAAGCGAAAAATCTCGAGCGAGAAATCCCCGTTGGGCCCTCTGTGAATAGGCTCCCAGCGCCCCGGCCGGGCTTGTACCGCGCGTGCAGCGCCGCTCGCGAGCCGCCGCCAGAGCATGGCCTACTCGTCTAGCAAGGCTCCGTTCGCGGCCAAACGCGCCGTCTCCCTTATTTTACACCACCACCAGACCACCACCACCACCTGCCCTGTCGCCTGTCTGCGTACCTTAAAGGTACCGTTGTTTCCGCTGGTGGCGGTCTGCGTGGTGTGTGAATAGACTCTCCGGGGACCGGGCGCAAATTTCTCTGCGTATGTATGTAGATACGGAGACTGGTCACGGACGACGCGCTCGTCTCGACACGGACGCGAGCAGAGCGTGTGTGAATCCGGCGAGTCCGCCCATACGTGTATGCAACCGTACAGTACCCCGCCGCCATCCGCCACGCTCCAGCGCCTTCGCGAGCCCTGTCCCGCCACGCGCGCTCCAGAGGAGAGACCCTCTCAAGCGCGCCGGCGCCATGACCCGCAAGGGGCGCGCAAGTCCGGGCGGTGTCCCTCTTTCCCTCAAGAGCTACCCTCGGCCTCACGCTTGCTCGTCAAAGGGGCGCATGTGCGCCCAGTCGCGACCGACCCGCACCTCGGCAGGCAGCCGCGGCAGCGGGAAGGCGGCGAACACGCCCTGCATCTCCTCCATGGCGCGTCGGACGCTCGTGACGGTCTGCGCGAGCGCCTCGTCACGCACCTCGAGCAGGAGCGAGATACGGGGAGATATGGGGAGATATGGGGAGAGATGAGGAGAGATGGGGAGCACCTCGAGCAGCTCGTCGTAATTATTATCATCATCATCAATTATCGGTACACATTGTTCTTCATTCACGCACCTCGAGCAACAGCTCGTCGTGGATCTGCGCAATCAGCCGCGCGGGGAGGTTGTGGGCAGACAGCTCCTCGCAGCAGCGGATCATCGCCTCCTTGGCGATGTCTGCCGCGGAGCCCTGGATCGTCGAGTTGATCGCCTGAACAGTTGCGCCTCGCTCCGTTGTTCAGCTGGGCGCCTGTGGCCAAGTGCTTTGGCCACCGAGAGCCGCTCGCCTGGCGCTCGGCTCGCGCACGGGCGGTGAAGTCGCGCGAGTTGATGTCTGCGAGCTGCCGGATGCGCCCCCCGATGGTCGTCGTCCTGCCGCACCTCCGCGCGCGCGCCTTGACCTTCTCCATGAACGCGCGCATGCCTGCTCACAGCTGCGCGCGTGACGAGGCGCCGCTCGCGCCGTGGCGTGCTCCACGGCGGCGCCCCCATGCCGCCGAAGCAGCGAAGGAAGTCCTCCTTGAGCCGCCGCGCCTCCGGCGTGCTGATCTTGAGGTGGCCTCCGAGCTGCTCTGGCCCGAGCCCGTAGCAGAGAGCGTAGCAGAGCTGCTTGGTCTTCTCGCGCTCCGCGGCGGAGACGGCGCCGACCTCTCGCTTGAAGAAGGCGGCGGCGATCGAGCGGAAGAGGTCCTCGTTCGAGTGGAGCATCCGGGCCAGGAGCGGGTCCTGCTCACCGGCCGGCGCAGGTGTGAAGAGACGCCGCCGCCCTCAGCGCGCGCGCGGCATGCGAGCCGGCCTCGGAGAAGGCGGCGAGCAGGCGCATCTCCCCATATACCCCCATATCTCCCATATCTCGAGCCTCGGAGAAGGCGGCGAGCAGGCGCATCTCCAGCTGCCTGCGGCACGGCTACGGGGAGGCTCGGAGACCGGGAGAGGAGGGGCGATGGGCAAAGCACGTCTCTTGTCGCCGGTAGTCTGCAGAGACGAGGACAGCCCCTGCCGAGGCGACAAAGGCGGACCGCACGCACACGCGCACCTGTGGGTGAGTGGTTGAGTGAGACATGCCTGGCGACTGAGCCGTCGCATGGCGGACCGCACGCACACGCGCACCTCGCTCGCCCCTCCGCTCGCAGCGCCGGGAACCGGCTCCGGCGACGCGCGAGGCACCTGCTGCACGTTCGGGTTGCGCGAGGCGACGCGGCCGGTGCCGGTGGCGAGCAGCTGCCAGCTCGTGTAGATGCGCGCGTCCGCGGCTCGCCCCGCGCCCTCCTCGCCCTCGCCCTCGCCCTCGCCCTCGCCCTCGCCCTCGCCCTCGCCCTCGCCGTCGCCCTCGCCGTCGCCCCCGCCCTCGCCGGCGCCGGCGCCGGCTGGACGGCAGTCGGGCACCGCCTTGGCGAGGAGAAGCTCGAGATATGGGGAGATATGGGGAGATATGAGGAGATGTGTGTGGGGAGACCGCCTTGGCGAGGAGGGGCTCGAGGAAGGCGTCGGTCGCCTTGCGATTCGTCACTTCATCAGTCGGGTGATGCATGGGTGTACACTAGCTAGCTCAGTGCGGCCGCCTTGCGGAGGTGGCGGTACTCGAGCACGATGGCGGGCAGCGCGCAGTCAGGCCGCGAGGCGGCCAGCCTGGCGAGGGGCCTCATTGGTGGAGCCGTGCCACATCTCCCCCTATCTCCCCCTATCTCCCCATATCTCGAGCCTGGCGAGGTGGGCCTCATTGGTGGAGCCGTGCCACATCTCCCCCTATCTCCCCCTATCTCCCCATATCTCGAGCCTGGCGAGGTGGGCCTCATTGGTGGAGCCGTGCCACATCTCCCCCTATCTCCCCCTATCTCCCCATATCTCGAGCCTGGCGAGGGTGGCCTCATTGGTGGAGCCGTGCCACATCTCCCCCTATCTCCCCATATCTCCCCATATCTCGAGCCTGGCGAGGTGGGCCTCATTGGTGGAGCCGTGCCCGGACCTCGCCGCCGCCCCCGCCGGAACGGGCGGCGGCGGCAGGCGCAGCCGGGCGTAGAGCGCCTCGGAGACCTGTTGCGGCGAGCCTATGGGCACGAACCAACTAGTCAGCAGAGAGTGAGCCGGGCGTAGAGCGCCTCGGAGACCTGCTGCGGCGAGCCTATGGGCACGAGCCAACTAGTCAGCAGAGAGTGAGCCGGGCGTAGAGCGCCTCGGAGACCTGCTGCGGCGAGCCTATGGGCACGAGCCAACTAGTCAGCAGAGAGTGAGCCGGGCGTAGAGCGCCTCGGAGACCTGCTGCGGCGAGCCTATGGGCACGAGCCAACTAGTCAGCAGAGAGTGAGCCGGGCGTAGAGCGCCTCGGAGACCTGCTGCGGCGAGCCGAGGTTGAGCGGTCCTCCAAGCAGCGCCTCTGCCTCGCGCGACAGCGCCTCGCACCGCCGCTGGACCTCGCCGAGCGGGCGGCGCAGGGTCGGGAGGTGGAGGGGAAGTCCGTGCAGCTCCATGTCGGTGAGCACCTGCGCCACGGTGAGCTCGCGCTGCATCACAGCCACGCCCGCCGGCCCATGAGACGCCTTGAGCACGCCGCACAGCTGCCCGCACAGGGCCCAGCACGCGCGCAAGTCGGCCTCGAGCTGCTCGGCGCCACCAGGCTCCGCACCGAGGGCTGCGTGGCCCGCCGCCGCCGCCCCCCCCGCGCCAGCGCCGACCATGTAGCGGCTGTAGAGCGCGGGCAGCGCCAGCTCCGCCTCGGTGGAGTCGGGCTCGGCGAGCCACGCCATCAGCACCGGGTCGACCTGCTCACGGCTGGAGAGTGTGAAGAGGC
Source organism: Emiliania huxleyi CCMP1516 (assembly GCF_000372725.1). NCBI lineage: Eukaryota > Haptophyta > Isochrysidales > Noelaerhabdaceae > Emiliania > Emiliania huxleyi. The sequence continues at coordinate 254,046 of NW_005201231.1, read as the reverse complement.
GCCGTTCACAGCCTCGAGCCACGCCATCAGCACCGGGTCGACCTGCTCACGGCTGGAGAGTGTGAAGAGGCGCCGTTCACAGCCTCGAGCCACGCCATCAGCACCGGGTCGACCTACTCACGGCTGGAGAGTGTGAAGAGGCGCCGTTCACAGCCTCGAGCCACGCCATCAGCACCGGGTCGACCTACTCACGGCTGGAGAGTGTGAAGAGGCGCCGTTCACAGCCTCGAGCCACGCCATCAGCACCGGGTCGACCTACTCACGGCTGGAGAGTGTGAAGAGGCGCCGTTCACAGCCTCGAGCCGCGCGAGCCGCCCGCAAGACGACCCACAGGCCCGTCTCGATCTCGAGCGCCGAACTCACTCCATCGAGAGTGAAGAGGGCGGAGCGCAGCACCACCTGTACATTGGGGCTCGAGATATGGGGAGATATGGGGAGATATGGGGAGATATGGGGAGCAGCACCACCTGTGCATTGGGGCAGACCAGCGACACCGCCCCGCCTCCGCCTCCGCCGCCATGCCCCCCGCCTCCGCCGCCATGCCCCCCGCCTCCGCCGCCATGCCCCCCGCCTCCGCCGCCATGCCCCCCGCCTCCGCCGCCTCCGCCGCCTCCGCCGCCTCCGTCGACTCCCTTCTTGCGCAGGAGGAGGCGGCGGAGTGCGCCTCTCCCGCCCGCGCCTTCTGCGCCGCGCAAGTCGAGGTGCAGGAACGCCTGTCCCCCGCCTGTCCTCACAATGCCCCTCGTGGAGAGACACGGCTCGCAACCGGCCGAGGCAACATGGCATACCCCGCCTCCTCCGCCGGCGGCGGCTCGGCTCTGGACGAGGAGCGACGCGCCGATGACCGCGGCCGCCTGCTGCTGCGAGTCGTTCTGGCGCAGGCTCGGCCTGGCCGAGGTCGAGCCGTCCTCGTACAGCCAGACGAGGACGGCGCCGTCCGCCGCCTTGAGACAGTCGAGCTGCGTGGAAGTTGCCGGCTGTATGAGCGCCTCCATCGCCCGCAGACCTACGTGCTGAGTACGCCAGCCTCGGGAGGACGGCCTTGTGCAGTGTCTTCAGAGTGCTGCGTGAATACGGGCGACACAGATACAATATGAGTACGGCGGAATTCGGCCGAGTACAGTTGAGTACGTGTCCTCTCGAGCGCTGGTTGGAGTACGAGAGCCCGTGTTCCGCTTCTAGGCCAGCAAGCCCCGCGCGAGGAGCGCCCCCTCCTCCTCCAGCCGCCGCTTGGTCACCTTGCTGCCACCCCACTCGCGCCGCGGAGTCGCCGCTGCCGAGCGAGCGCCGCCTTGGCTCGCGCTGGCCGGCGGCGGCCGCACGCCCGCCGCCGTCCCTTGCGAAGGCTCGCTCGGCAGGCCCATCCAGCCGCAAAGAGAGGACTGAGACGAGGGCGGCTGCGGCGGCGGCTGCGGCGGCGGCTGCGACCGTTGCTGCTGCGACGTTCGCTGCTGCGACGGTTGCTGCTGCGACGGTTGCTGCTGCGATCGAGCAGAGGCGCGGCCAGCCTATCAATTGACCATCAACTAACTGATCAATGAGCAATCAATGAAGCCCCGCGCGGCCACGCGGCCAGCCTCGGCGGAGGTAGTCGCGGCGGCATCACCAGCGGGTGCAAAGGCAGCGGCGGCAGCAGCGGCGGCAGCGGCGGCAGCAGCGGTTGCAGCAGCCGCGGCAGCAGCAGGTGCAGCGGCAGCAGATGCAGCAGCGGCAGCGGCGGCGGCGTGGCAGTCCGAGTCCGTCTCACCAGAAGTGAATGCCGAGGCGGTCGGGGCGGCCGCAGCGGCCGACGCGGCCTCCTCGAAGGGGCGGCGCTGGAGCGGCGAGAGGCTTGCGTATGCGAGCTCCATCCGCAGCACGAGTTCGCGCGGGCCCTCCTACGAGCCATCGATGTGAATCCGTCCCTGCAACGCCTCGCGTATGCTGGACGGACGCGTCGCGAGGGGGCGCGCGGCAGGTAGCCTGCGGGTGCGCCTCGCCGAAGCTCGCGCGGCGCTGCTTCTTGAAGTAGTACACGCCCGGACGCGGCGAGGCGGCGGCAGGCGAGGCGGCGGCGGCAAGAGATGCGGACGCAGCCGGGAGGGAAGCAGCAGGGGCGGAAGCGGCCGGGGCGGACGCTCGCTCGCCCGTCGGTAAAAGGGTCCTCGGCCACGGCGTGGCCTCCGCCGAAGCAGCGGCGGTGGCGCCTCCTCCCGCCTCACTCTCGCCCCTGCGTCCTGGCGGCGGCGGCTCCTGCAGCGGCGCGAGGGCAAAGCTCTGGAACGACTGGTGCTGCTGCGACTGGCCCCACGCCGGCGCGGAGGTGGTTGGTGCGTCCTGGGATGAGGCCGAAGGCACAGAGCTGAGCTGCTGCGACAACTGGCGCGGCTGCACATTCGCCCACTCTCCGCCGGTCGATCGCGCCTCGAAGCGAGGCGCCGCGCCCGTGACGGGCGTGCGGCTCCCAAGCTCGATTCCTCGGCCCTCCCGAGGGGCGGGCCTTGCAGCGGGCAGCGGCGTGACAGACACCCGCAGGGCCGGAAGCTCGAGTGGGGACGTCAACGCGAGGCGGTTGCGGGTCAGGTACTCGGCGAGAGGAAGTCCGCCGTGCAGCCACAGCGCGTAATGTGTGGACGAGAGGGATTTCAGCTCGCGCACCGCCGAGGGATTTGGGACGCCGCGCTGCGGAGCAAAGACCAGTGGGCCTTGCGAGGCCGGCATGCAGGGGAGTTTGGTTGGCGGGAAATAAAGAATTTTACAAATAAAGAATTTCGCCACGCTTTTACTAGAGGGCGACGGCTGCTCGATAGGAAGAGGCAGACTCCCTAGGGTGGGCGACGGCTAGCGCATCACACACCTCTCCTTAAAATCCCTGTGTGGTGGCGGCGTGCCGTCCTCCCATCCCTCCCTTGGGCTGGCTCGCTTCTTTCTTTTTACGGCTGCTCGAGCCCACACTCCTCTCTTTTAAACTCCCTGCGTGGCGGGCGTGCCGTCCTCCCATCCCCTCCCCTCTCCCTCTGTTGGGGGTTTCCCGTTTCTGTTTTCTTTTTCGTTTACTCTAAAAGACAGCTTTACCAGCAGCCTGGGCTATCCCCCTTTGGTAGCTTAACCCCTAAACGGCGTTCCCGTCAGTACTGACGGGAACCGGGTGTTATTTTATTCCTTTGCAGGACGGCTGGTCGTAGCGACGGCCGATCCAGCAGTCGTCTCTGCGACATGGCAGTGGCCCCGGTCATGTGCAGCTGGTCCCGAGCGGCTCAGGTCCCAGATCGAATCTCGGACCCACAGATTCTAGATTCCTTTAGATTCCCTGGATTCCCGCAACAGCGATCTCTTAGCGGCGGCAAACAGAGGCGCAACTCTGCCAGCAGCGAGGAGGCTCCTGCTGCTCAGCTACCGAGGCCTGGTGGCGTCGGCTGCTGCGTGGAGAAGACAGCAGCACTGTCCGACCTCAAAACATGCACAACAAGCGGGATTTGTGACTCTGTCCTCGATTCTTCAGTCGCTCTGCCGGACGCGCTCGCTTTGTCGCGAGGGTCACCGGTGCAAGCCGTGTGGACGCCCAGAATAGCCTCCCCTGGCTTAGCTAGAGTGAGAGATATTGTGCACGTGGTCAGCCTCTACAATATATACACTAACACTTTACCTCCCAGAGCTCGTCTAGGTCCGCCACGGCCATCCTCAGCCTCCAGAGGGCCCCCGGCCGCGGCGCGGTGCGGCGGCGTCACAAATCCGACGTCAGTTCACCGGGACGCGATCGGGCGATCTGAAGCCCAACTAGGCGTATGGATTGCCCGCCCAGGGCTATCACCTGGACCCCTCAATGGACGCCTGCGGTGCCGCCCCCACGAGGTGTTGTTCACACCTGTCCAACCATTCGTGCAGCAGGAACGCGCTGTGTGTGGCTGGCAGCAAACTCAAATGACGACGGGGTGAAGCCTCGTAGCTCAACGGCAACATTGTGCATGAGGAAGGCTGATAGAAGTAGCACCAGCCACACAACCAACAGCTTCTGGAGAGTATGCGGAGCGCAAGCAGCCGGTGATCAAAGGCGTGTTGCTGTCGGTGGCAGATTGCCAGAGGGACGCCGGCGCTTCGGTGCGTGGCTTCGTCACAATTTTCCACCGCTCAACTTGGAGGCAGTGTATCTAGTAGCGTGCTACACCTATGACAGCGGACCTCAGGGGCGCCGACGTGCGACGACCGTCTGGGATCGAAAGACGAAACCGCGTCCCAGGAGCTCGTGCAGAGCGCGCTCCGGAGCTCTGTGGCGGAAAATTTGAAGGGAACGTGGTGGCTTCCCACCGCCTCTGTATGTGCCCAATAAAGTACTAACACGACCCTCGGGCAGCAGGGGGTATGTGGCGAGCGCACGGAGGCACAGTTAGGCCGCCGTGATATCGCCCTTCCGGGCACCCCGTTTCGGTAGCCGTTTAGGGGTTAACCACCTGCGACTTCACGAGCCATTTACATTGCATGCAGTGTCGCAAGTCCAAGTCAGTATCGCCCCCGGGGCGCGCCTTGTGCCGAGGAGCCCTGAGAGGAGCCCCACCGCCAATCGTCGGCCTCTAGTTGCTCTGGTAGTAGGCGGCATCGCCAAACCCCAGAAGTCACACGTCATTTGAGGTGTGCCCCGAGCCGCTGCTGCCACCCGTGCCCCGAGATGCAGGTGGGCGCGGCAGTCCCAGTCCCAGTTGGGGGTCGTCGATGTACTGGTGCCACAGCACGGGGTCCGCGGCCACAAACGCCTCCATGAGTGCGGCGACGAAGGGGAAGTCGCCCGGGTGCGAGTGGAGTCCAAACTTTGCGCCGAGCAGCGTGAGCGTGCGCAGCCACTCTGCCGCCTCGGGAAGGTTGAGGAAGCCGCGCTCGACGAGCTCGTGCCGCCGCGACACCGCGAGCATGCGGAGCCGGCTGCGCTCCTCGGAGCCGGCCGTGAGCGGCGCCGCGTGAAAGCTGAGGTGGACAAAGGCGGTGCTCAGCTGCACCACGTACAGCTCTGGCAAACGAAGGTACTCACCTGGGGGCGTTGGAGGCGGGAGGCATGTCGTGGGAGTGTCGTTTCCGCGACGGAGGTGGGGGGGGGGGGGGGGGGGGCTTACCGTCCCATCTCGCGGCGGCGCGCTGGACGCATTGGACGTAGGCGCGAAAGCGGCGAGAGTTGTCCCACGTAGTGGCGGCTGGCGCTAAGGGCGTAGACGCCCTTACTGTCGCAACCCATGCCTTGAGATCTGCGAGCTGCTTGGGTGGACCGGCGCCGGTGCTGCCAGTGGAGCCCCCGGTCATAAGCCAGTAGAGGGTGTTGTTGTCATCGGATGCCCAACGCACCCAATGTGCTTCGAGGAGGGCGGCGTGGCGTGCTGGCCGAAAGTCGGGAGCCACCGAAACTCCTCGCAAGGCTCCTCGCAAGGCCTCCATCATTGCATCAAAATCGTCGTCCCAAGGGATGATCATCTCGCGCGCATGGCACACCAGCCTCCGGAGAGCAGCCGGGCCCTCGGCCGCCAGATCGAAGGGGCCCTTGAGAGGCAGCCGTGTGCGGACGTGCCGAAGCAGCGCGGGCACGTTGACCTTGCCAAGCTGGCAGTGCACCCGTCGCCGCTTGCTCTCCTCGAGCCCCTCGTTGAGCTGTCGCTGCCGCTGCTCCTCGAGCTCTCGCTGCCGCGCCGCGGCAGCCTCTTGGGCTAGATGCCGCTCCTGTTCCTCTCGGATCTGCCGGAAGCGCTCTGCTAACTCCTCCGGCAACGCGTCGCCAGCGTCCTCCACCTCCTCGGCAGGGAAGTCGTCCTCGCTGGCGTCCTCCTCCTCCTCGGTAGCGAAATCGTCCTCGCTCTCTGACATCGTGATGCCACTCAGCGACGGGCAGCGACGGGCGCAATCAGTACTCTGCAGCGGCGCGGGAACTGCGGGTGAGGCCGAGCCCGAGGCAACCTGCCCTCGAAATTGAGACCCACCCAACCAACTCCAAAACAACATGCCGCCCGCCAAGAAGACCCCCGCCAAGAAGTCCGCCAAGAAGCCCTCGGGCGGCGAGAAGAAGCGCAAGAAGAAGCGGGTCGAGTCGTACTCGTCCTACATCTACAAGGTGCTCAAGCAGGTGCACCCCGACACGGGCATCTCCTCCAAGGCCATGTCCATCATGAACTCGTTCATCAACGACGCGTTCGAGCGCATCGCCGTCGAGGCGGGCAAGCTCGTGCGCTACAACAAGAAGGGCACCCTCTCGTCGCGCGAGATCCAGACCGCCGTCCGCCTCATCCTCCCCGGCGAGCTCGCCAAGCACGCCGTCTCGGAGGGCACCAAGGCCGTCACCAAGTACACGTCGAACGCCTAAGCGGCGCGCCACCCCCCCCGGTGTTTCTAAACACCACCCTTGTCTCCAGCGTGTGAGTGTGTTTTTCGAGTCACTGATCGCAAAACAACGAGACGTGCCCCCGAGTTCATTTTATAAACAACGAGACGTTCGGCGCGGCGGCGGTTCTCGCCCACCCCTCCGCCCTCTCCGTCGGCGTGTGAGGGTCTCCGAGAGTCACTGCGAACAGCACGCAGCATTAACCATTATAGAGCCAGAGGTCGTTTTCGGCGCGTGCACCCCCGTGATCGGCCCGTGTGTGCTCTTAATCCAATTAATTTTTGCGAAACGCTTAACAAATCCTACGAGCTACGTTTTAATTTTAAACACTGCCGCGCCGCGGCCGCGAGCGACAAGAAGAGGGGGGAGGCACTCTAACGGACTAAGTACAAGTTTAAGGTGGTCGAGACTCGAGTGGCACCAATGGCCAATATGCACTGATTCGAGGCGCGGAAAAGCACAGCCCCAATTACATCACAGCGCACGACCGCCGCGGCTCCTCGTCGACAGCGGCGGACAGCCGCTCGAGCTCGCGACGATATTCGTACCGAGCGAGCTCCGGCATGCCCGCGAGCTCTCGCAGCTCGCCGAGTGTCCCTTGCCACCGGCTCAGCACCTGCTCGCGCGCGCGGGACGACCGGGCGACCGCTAGCGGACCTTTCTCTCTCGTTGTCTCCATGTGCTGCTCGGCTCGCCTGCTCGCGCGTCGTGGGCAGCGCGTAGCCGCCTGGCGGGTCGCAGGCGCCCTCCATGCCGTAGAGCAGCCGAGAGACGCGGCCGAGGCTCCACTGCGGGTGCGGCCGTTCGACGACGCGCAGCTCGTCGCCTGCTCACGCAAACTGCTACCGTGAAGAGACGCCGTCCGCAGGCCGACGGCAGGCGCGTGGCTCCAAGCCCGTCGCCGTCGCGCAGCTCTCCCGGAGCGAGCACGCGCACGAACCAGCCCGACAGACCGGTCCGCGCGCACAAAGCTCGGACCCCGCCGCCGTTCCACGTGCGCCCGAAGCGCGCGTCGATCTTGGAGCACGGCCGGCGAGGCGAGCTCACCTGCAGCCGCAGGGTTGGCGACTCGGCTGCGGCACTCGACGCGCAGCGGCGCTTGCTGCCGCGCGGCGCGACGACGGCGAGCACGTCGCCCACGCAGAGCGAGTCGGGACAGGGCGAGTCGGCGCCGGCCGCCGCGCTCACAAAGATGTTCTCCGCAAAGTTGCCGCCTCGGAGACTGCTCTGCTCGAGCGGCTGTCGCAACGGGAGGCTGGCGGCGTCCGCCTTCAGCCGTGCGATGGTCTCGCCGGAGATCATCAGCAGCGCGCGGTCCTTCACGTCCTGCCGGCTCAGCCTGCCGGCGGCGACGCGAGTGACGCTCCAGTCAAGAAGGCCGCCGGCGTCGAAGCCAGTCTCGCTCACCGACACGGCTTCGCCGCTCGGGACCGCCGGCCTCACGTACGAGCCCTTGTCGGGCTGCCGTAAGTAGCGTCCGTGCACGACCATCGAGGGTAGCTGTCTGTCGAGGGCAGGAGCCGCGCGCTTCGGCATCGGGGCCGGCAGAGAGTGAGTTCAGGCCGAAATTGAGGCGCCCGGCGGAAAGCCAAAATGGATTTAAAGAATTCGTGCGGGCCTGTTTGTGTCTGTGTGTCGCTCGTGCGTGTCGTCATCATCTGTCTAGCGTCCACCCATACCGCGTTGGTGTCCAGTCCGAGCCTGGCTGTTCTTCACCTTTCTACCTAACCTAACCTATGAATAAATAAATAAATAAATAAAACGGGCACGCCAAACGAGGGGTGGGAGAAGGACAGGGTCCCCACCTGCACGAGCAGGATCTTGTAAGGACGATCAGGGACACAGGGGAACGGGAGCGGGGAGCGCATCGCGACACGGAGGGGGGCTGGGCAGGGTTCACCCACACGACAGGGTCCCAGGGATTCCTCTCTCGTATAGGACAGGTTGCACCCGGCGGCACGGGGGCAGGCGCGGGCCTCCTACTGGTTGCGCTCTCCTAGTTCTAACCTATGAGGAGAGGAGTATCCCGCACTGTGTGTTTGTTTTGTTTGTGTGTGTGTGGGGTGGAGTATACTGTAACGAAGCGTTCGGTCGGGCGGCCAAAGCGCGCCGAGCTCGAGTTCGCCACGGCCCCCCCGCGCCCAGCCCGCCACCAGCCTCCCGAATCGAACAGACGGTGGCTGCCTGCGCCGGTGGCGATTTCAATGACGAGCGAAGCGTATGAGAATGGCTTCCACAACGAGGCTGGACAGCAAGACGAGATGGGCGCACCCAGCCACGGCGAGGACGCGGCGACAGCGCACACCAGCGCTGTGGGGCCCGCTGAGAATGGGCATGCAGCGCATCACAACGACCTCGTGGAGAGGGCGGGTGAATCGGAGCGGGCAATGGAGGCCACCGTCGACCGGATGCAGTCAGTCCACGGCGTGCTTGGCACGGTCGTGAGAGGCCTCTAGATGCGCCTCTCCTCCATCGCACCACTTTCACCGCCGCCGAGCAGCTTTGCTGGATGGCGGCCCTACCTGGTAGGTTTTTCGCGGCGACGGCACTGTGCTCAAGTCGACGCTCTCGCCGTCTGAGGCGGCGAGGCATGTCCCGGGGGCCTGCCAGCTCCTGCTCCGGGCCATGTCGGCCGCCGAGGCGGTGGGCGCGCCAGGCGGGCTGCGCAACCTCGCTGTGCGGACAAAGAAGCACGAGCTGCTCCTCTCGTGCTCGGAGCGGTTCTCCCCGTCGGCTGGGTATGGGAGGAAAGATGCTGAGAATGCGCACTCCTGTCGTTTCGCTACTCACGCCCGACTAATGCTTATTCCGGTGTGCTGCTCGGTGCACACTCACAGCCTGCGTATTTCTAGGTTTGGGTTGCTCGTGCTGCAGGACCCCAGCCTCGTGATCGATACCAAGGTTGGGGTCCGAGATCTCATCGCCAAGCTGCGCAAGCTTGGCTGCGAGATCCCACCCGCGGCGGACCGTGCGTGGTTGCTCGAGATTTTGGAGGGCGAGATGATGCGGAGAGGGCTGTGAGTGGCGTGCATCTGTGTGTGTGGTGGCGGCGTGCCGTCCTCCCATCCCTCCCTTGAGCTGTCTCTTTTCTTTCTTTCTTTTGTTTAAATTCTTTCTCTTTAACTGTGTCTGTGAGAGAGAGGCTTGTGTATTTTATAAGAATTCTTTTTGACCTAGACTTCGATGTTGCTCACGCTCGCACGCCGCTACATAGCGGACGGCGATCCGCGGACGGCCATGAATGCCACGAGCGTGCTCGCGCGTGTCGAAGCCGAAGACAGCTTCGCGGGCGAGCACCCTTGGCTCGCTCTTCCGTGGAAGGTCCCGTCCTCCGTGGCCAGCGCCGCTGCCCGTGCCCGAGGGCCTTTATGAGACGACGGCGCAATAAGCTGTCTGTGATTCCGCTTGTTGGTGCTGTGCGTTTAAAAATTCTTTTGAATGTATACTCCAACACGTACGGCCTCAAGAGAGAGAGAGAGAGAGAGATTTTTAGAAGCCAACAAGAAATGTGTCACACAGAGTGATTTGCGCTCGGCAGCTTGTCGACTACCAGCCGTTCTCTTCTTCTTGCCTCAAGTGTCAAAGAAGCCTTACCGGGTGCCAGAGGGGGCAATTTTTCTCGTGTATCTGAGGTATAATTTAGGCCGTTTTCATCCTCGAGGGAGAGCAGGCGCAAGAGGAGAGGGGGGCGAGCTGACGGAAGACGTTGAAAGAAATTGGCCAAACTCGAGCGTGATTTCTTCTCTCTCAAGAAGAGCGCGAAAGGGTCGGACGCAGAGACGACCGCTTTCTGCTGCTCCGCGCCGATGCTGGGACACATGTCGAGATCGGACGTCGCCGAGGCGATCGCTCGCGACCTGCGCGAGGAAATGGAGGTGATCGAGTGGCAGGCCAGCGAGACTCAGCAGAGCGCTGCTGCAACCTTTTCTGATGTCGTATCGGAGGTTTTGCTCTCCACCTCGCTTCCGCTGGGCGCCGTGTGGTGGTGGGGCCCTCGAGAGCTGCTCGCGCTTCGCTCCGTCTGCCGGGCCTTCAGGCTGGAGTCGAACAAGGCGTCGGCGCCAACCGGCGAGTTCTTCCGTGCCCTGCTGCTCCGCTTTGGCATACGCGTTGAGCCGAGCTTCCACTCCGCACCCAGCCTGTACCAGCTCGCTCTCCGCGCCTTCAACGAGCGGGCCTTCGTGCATGGCCTCAAAGCTGTTGCTGCACGCGCCGTGGGCATGCCCCTCGCCGATCCTCGCGTGCAGAACCTGGTGCACGTCGCTGGCAGCTTCGCGCTGCACCGTTATCAGCACCTCTCGGAGCATGGCGCTGCGTGCGGCGGACACGGCGTTGCGCGCGAGCATGGCGCTGCAACGTGCCCCGCGGCCATCGACGCGTCGTGGGCTCCAGACGACGTCGACATTTGGGTTCCCTGGCTCGAAGGCAGCGTCGAGCCAGACGCAAGCGTCACCGGCTCTAGCGTTGGTGCCGTCCTCGCTGCCGTCGTGCCATACTGCAAGGCGTCGTTGGCGTACATGCATGGCTGCGGCGATGAGTGGTGTGTCGATCAACGCAGCGACATCAGTGGCTACTCTCTCATGGAGAACGAGGACGGGCTCGTCCAATACTCGAAGCAGGAAGCAATTTGCGCTCTGCACCGCTTCGCTGCAGACGCTGCTGGTTGGGAGTGGGGGGCCGCAGAATGTGTGGGCCTGGGACTGGCGTCGGACCAGGACAGGTGGTCCTGGGCGCGAGCCCTCGTGACCGACCAGCCTGCGGACCGGTGGCTAAAGGCGAGATCATATTCTCTGAGAAGGGTGGTGCACCTGACCCTCCGGCGAAACGACCCGCTCGACCCGTATACGTTCAAAGCAAGGCGACCATCCGGGGCCGCCGAGCGCGCGCTCTCTCGCTGGGACTTTCCGTGCAAGATCAACGTGATGCAGTACGTCAAGGCGAGCGACCCGATGAGCGGCTCGTCCCTCGCTGCCGAGGAGCTGCTTGAAGGCTTCGACATCGTCCCTGCGATGGTGGCGTATCGCGTGACGAAGGATCTGCGAGACGAGTTTGTGCTCCCTTCCATTGCAGCCCACGCAATCGCGAGCCAGACGATTCGACTCGGCCCCCACGCGTTCAAGCCTGCAAGGGACGGACCAGCGAGGGACGTAGTCGACATTGTTGAAGTGCGGAAGTACGCCGTGCAAAAGGCGCTGGAAAAGGAGGCTCGGCGCGTCGTCAAGTACATGACGAGAGGCTTCCGTGTCTCGGGCTCGGGGTGAAGCATGCTAGGAAGCATGCAGCGTCACAGCGTCAGGCGCTCCGCCATTGCTAGGGACCGCCTGCTCTCTTGAGTCTCGACTCACGCTCCCTTGTCTCCACCTACTCTTCTCTCTGTACCAAATAAAGGTAAGGTAAGTCAAGGTTAACTTCGTCTCCACACACGGACAGGGAAGGTTGTGTGGCAGTGGGGGGCGACCTCTCCGGCTCGTGAATTTGGAGCACTTGGAGTTTGCTCGTAGATTCTTTTCACGTTTTGTTGTAAAATTCTTTTCACGACCACGTGAAAATTCTTTTCACGATACGTACACGAAGTCGTAATGCCCGCCGTGGAAAACTCATCGGATTTGGGCCACTTGCCTGGGCGACCCCGGACCCTTGGCGGACGATCATGGTGCCCCCCGGGACCCCCCGTGCGGGGGCCTTCTCCGCGAGCGCGCGTCGTGCGGCGCGTGCGGCGGCTCCAAGCCCGCCAGCCTCGGGCAGCTGCGGGCCCGCTTCGAGGCCGCATCGCGCGCCCCGAAGACGCGATCGAGCCGAATATACACGGCCATCGCAGAGCAGATTGTGAATGAGCTTGCCTGCGGCGAGGGCGGTCGAGTGCACGGAGCTAAGTGCCTCGCCGTCCTCGCGGGAGCCGCCTGGCGGCTCCCGTGGTGTACCTGTGTTAGTGCCAGTGCGCGCCAGTCCCGTGCCCAGTGTTGTGCACATGGAGCACTTGGAGTGCAGTCAGTAACCTCACATCCAGGGCCGGGGAGCTGAGATGTGCGGGGCGCACTTGGAGCACTTGGAGTGCGGTCATCAGCCTCACATCCAGGACCGGGGAGCTGAGGAGCGCACCCAGTTGGCCGGATGATCGGGATCGGGTTACCGGCTGGCGGGAAAATTCTTTCGAGAGCCGAAAGGACCACGACAAACCGCGCATGGCGGACGCCCCCGCGCAACCAGCTTCCTCGGCCGCCCAAGACTCCTCCGCGGCCGCCCAGACCGAGTCTGCCGCCGCCGTGCGCCGCCTGCGCGCCGCGGCGGAGCTCATCGCCACGGGCAACACGCCCGAGTGCCCCGTCTGCCTCGAGCAGCCGTCGGCGATGGACGCGCGGATACTGCGCTGCTGCGCGGCGGTGATGTGCCGCGAGTGCGTGCCGCTCTGCAACGGCATCTGCCCGTTTTGCCGGCGCGAGTTTGCCGGCATCGGCGAGTCCTGTTCGCACGACGACGCAGAGCGCACCGCGCGTCAGCTCGAGGCGCGCCGCTTCCGAGCCCCTTCCGAGACCTCCCCAGATCTATCGCGCACCGTCTATATGAACAGCACCCGCGCAAGCGCCCGCGTGTCGCCCGGGCCTCGCAGGCGGGCGAGTCGCCCTACACGTACTCCACGCGCGAGTACAGCGCGTCAAACAACTACACCTCCACCCTCGACTACTCTGCGCACTCAGCCTTCACGGCGTCAAACGACTACTCCTCCACCCGCGACTACACCTGCACCGCGGACTACTCGTCGACGGCGGCGGCGCCCTAGATGCCATGCCCATTTCCCTGCATCCACTGGCCCGCCATGCCGCGCTCAAGAGGGGACAAAGCGACGGGCGCAGGGGCGCGTTTCGCGCCCTCCCGTGCCTACTCCCTTGCCCCATGCGCAGGTTGACTATTCCGCGACGCGCGAATACACGCCCTCCGTCGACTACGCTGCGGTCGGGCAGCGGTACACTTCCTCGGAGCCGTCCCCGCAGGGGTGACGACGCGGGTTGACTTCGTGAGTGAGTGTGAGTGGGAGGGCACGTAAGAGGGTTTGAATCGACAAAGCAACACACACAGCTCTGGCCCGGACCTGGCTGCTCTGGCCAGGAAGCAATGGGAGTTGGGACAGGCACAGCCAGTGTGTCCCGGCTCCCGACGTACCACTACGACCAGACGCGAGACGGCAGCGACGGAGACGCAAGAGAGAACGGCGGATACAACGCAAACACCCGCCACAGATTGCGAGAAGTGTCGCCACGGGCCTATCGGGACGCGGCGCACAAAATGACACACGCACGCAACGCTCCGCCAGGGAACGGCGCCCAGCACCGCTGGGGACCTGGGAGACGCCGGCAAGTCTCAGGGGAAGCATCCGGCCGGTTTGGATCACGTCACGTCGATGGCCCTCGGCTTTGGCGAGCCCCAAAACGTAAACAGTCGCGTGCAGAGAAAGTCGCCGAGGACGGTCGCCTCGCCTGACTCGCCGCCCTGCGCCTCGCTCGCGCTGACCGAGCCTGCGATGCGCTCGCCATCAAACAAACCGTCGAAGCGGATCGAGTGCGGCGGAGTTGCGAGCGTCACATCGATGACGACGCGACGGTTCCCGTCCACCGCCGCCGGATCGTCGGTCTCCGTCACCGCCCACCCGCCCGCGGTGCAGTCCATGTACGGCACCTCGATACCGCCAGCCTCATCGCTGTCGCCCTCGAGCAGCCGCAGCCGCTTGGGCATGCCCTCGCGCGCTCCGGGCACCCGTGGGGTCAGGTTCACCTTCCACACGCCGGCGAGGCTGCCGTGCGCGCCCAAATGGCTGGATGAGAGCCGAGCATGCCGTGCCGATCGCAGCCGACAAGCGTGGCGGCTTAGCGCGAGCATTCTTCCGGGCGGGAAAAGTTTTTTTTGTTGCTTCAACTGTGTGATTACACATCCCCGCCAGCCAGCTTGCGCAGCACCCTTCAAGAGCGTTGGCATCGGCACCGTCTGCGAGCGGTGCGCAGAGGGTGGGGGCTGGCTGCAGGAGCAGGACCAGGAAGAGTGCCAACAGCAACAGGCTCCAACAGGGTCCAACGCATGCCGAGGTGCCGAGGGTTGGCGACAAAAACACTCTTCGCATGTACATTTCGGTGTTCAGGCAAAAAGCTCTCACCTCCCACCGCCACTATGACCATAGCCGGTCGTTGACCTCGTCAGCAGCGGCGGCAGTGCAAAGGAAGCTGGCGACAAATGGCCGCAATAGAGTGCGTAGCCGGCTAGGGTCGCGATCGTCCGCAGCACGACGAGCCACTGCCATACCGAGAGCGCGTCCTTGGACAGCCGCATCGAGAGGAACGGGCCGTCGTCGCCCTCCGCCTCGAAGCCCATCGGCACTGGGGCGCCCGGGAAAGTGGTGTTGCCGCGAGGGAAGAAGAAGAGCCGTGGATCGTCGCCGGCACTCTCGAGCAGTGAGCGGAGCGCCGGGAGGCGCTCCTCGTGCCCAATCTCGAGCGCCACGTCGAGCGGTAGCTCGAGGGCCAGCAGCAGCACCGCGGCAAAGAAACAGCCGCAAACGCCCGCCGCGACGCTGAGTGTGCCCGCCGGAGCGCAGCAGACGGCGTCGGCCGCACCGAGGAAGGCGAGCAGCGCGAGCCAGAGCAGCGCCGCCTGCAGGTTGATCGCGAGCGGCGCGTACGCCAGGAAGGGCGAAAGTTCGTCGCTGCCGCTGCCAACCGGCAGGGCCAGCGCCTGCAGCAGGGAGGCGCCCGCCAGCACACCCTGGTGTGGCAGGGAGGAGCGAGGTGAGACGATCGCTCCCACTTGCGTGTGTGCGACGCGCTGGGCTGACTAGACATCCTCGTTCAGGCATGGGCCTCTCCTCAGCAGTAGAGCCCTTTGCACCTGCGCGGCATAGCACGTCGCGCCGATGACAGCGCTCGTGACCTGCGCGCTCGCAGTGGGCGCGTCTCCCGCGGCGATACGACGGCGCGCCGCCTCGTTGACCTCCGCAGCCGCCGCCGCGCTGAGCTTACGAAAGGAAAGCGAGTCTGCTGTCTGCATGTATGCGGGAGCGGCACCTGCAAAGAGCAGCGTGAGGCCGCGTGAGGGAGACATCGGCGGAGGCTGCAGTGCTTGCCCCATAGAATACGCTTGTCGGAAAGTAAAGGCGGCCGCTGGGCTGAACTGGCGTCTCCTCAGATGTCTCTATGACGAAGTGGGTGTCTCACCGTCCTCGAGGAAGAGAGGCTGCGAGCGGGGAGGCGCCGGCGCCTCGCACCCCGTCGGCCACACGTCGGCCCGGTCCACCGTCAGCTGTGAGAGCAGCAGCTGCTGCTCCGACTGCAGCAGCAGCCCGGATCCTCGCGGCGCCGGGATTCGAGCTGCCAACTTGCCACGCCGCTGCGCGCGCGAGGGACTGCTCTGGCTTTGGAGCGGTTGCGGTCGCGGGTCCTCGCCGGCATCCTCGGGGGCCGGCGCGTCGCCCTCGGCGGTCTCGGGTTCAGGCGCCACGACGGGGCGGCGCCGGCGCGAAGGCCTCGGCGCGGCGTCCGCGTTGGGGGTGTCCAACTGCTCCGCCATGGGGCCGTAACAGACGATCAAATCATCCGAAACTGCTCTCTCTCTTTATTGCAAATCCGCCGGCCCCTAAATGGTAAAAAAGAAAATCCGTTCGAGTGCTGGATAGCGGCCCGTAAAGCCGGGAGTCACGCGGCGCTGCGTAAAAAGGCCGAATTCTGTGCCCCCCCCCCCCCCGACCTCTTCCCCTCGATATGCTCGCGGCCAGCGCGATCACGACGGTTGCTCAGGCAGAGCTCTACCTGGGCATGCCAAAGGACACCGCCACCGTGCAGACGATGGAGCGCATGAAGGCCGCTGGAGAGATCATGGAGTGCGGCGGCCCGGCGCTCTGCGGCGTGGTTGCATTGGAGTCCGGCTATGGCGAAGGCTACTATGCGGCGGAGACGACGACGGTGCACGGCCTGTGGCCCGAGACCCCTTCCTACGGCACGTCAATTTGTGCGGCAGTTGGCGATACGGCCGAGGTGCCGGACTACGCATGGGTGAAGGTGAGCCTTCCGTCGGAAGAGCCTCCCCTTAAAACCGCGCCCCTAATCCACCATGAGCCCGGCCATCCCGCTCTTTGCAGGCGAATGCCCCCTGCTACGACTTTCCTCCCACGCCGGATGCCGACGGCGAGGCGCACCAACTCGACTTTGTGAACCACGAGTGGGGCAAGCCTAGAATGCCCCTCTCTGGAATCGGTTGCACTCCACGCCCACGGCCCTCAGCCTTCGACTCCAGTACACTGCTGTCGCTTTGAGCTGTGGTCGCTCTGCCCTCTCTCCAGGTGGACAAAGCACGGGTACTGCTCCGGAGCGGATGACGCCGCCGACTACTTCAACACCATCTGCACCAAGACGGCGGATCCGCTCTCCATCATGAAGGGCGTGCGCGACACCGGAGGCAGTTTGCTGGAGATGAAGGACGCAGTCGAGGTGATGTGCATTTCCAAAGCCTCCACGTCCCTAGATAGCTGCACTTGGCGAGAGCCTCGCCACGCAATTCACGTTCCGCCGCTCTCCACGATCGCTTCCCGACCCCGCGTGTCCACCCCCAACCAGGCGGCTGGCTACGGCGCCTCCTCCATGCAGCTGTTTGACAGCAAGATCATGGATCTAGCATGGACGCTCTCGGAAGCCTTCCTTTAGGGGTCTTCTCCGTCGACACCTACAAGTGCGACGAAAATGGATTCCCGGATACCACAGACGACCAGGAGGGGTGCACATCCCAGCTCTTCATGTCGGCGTGCGCCGACTCGGACTACCAGTGGCGCGCACCTTCACCGCGGATGCAGCCCCCACATCATCGCACCCGCGACCCCGGCCCCGTGGAGTGCAGGCACCTGGTTCCGGTGGACAAGTTCGCCGAAACGTGTGGCACTTGGTTCGTCCCACCGTTTCCGCCACCCGTCCCCCCCTCTCCTGCGCCTCCTCCCGCCCCCTCTCCTCCACCGTGCGTCGATTGCTCTCGCCGTCGCAAGATGCTCTTCTCGAGCCTCCCATGCTGCGCGCCCCCCGAGGGCGAGTGCGTGCCAGGTCAGCACGGCCCGCCGTGCGAGGGAAACGAAGAGTGCCTCGTGTACACGGACTGCCTCCGCTGCGCCGGGTCTGGGTTCTGCACGGACGTGCCGCTCATGTTCTGAGGGCTCATGGTCGACGCGCCTGGCTGGGGTGCGGGGCCGCCCGCGCAGCGCGAAGCGGGAGGGAGGGGGCGCGGGGGAGGGGGCCTGGGCGGGAGAAGGGGCGACGGAATCGGAGCCTCTGCGAGATAGCACAGGCTACAGCAGCCGCGCGCGGCGCGGGAAGCTAGGGGCGCGACGGCCGCGCGGCCGAGGGGGTGAGAGGGCGTCGTGTAGCACAGCCCCTTGGGCCAAGCAAAAGCAAACGTATTTCGCTTCTTTTTTTCGCTGTGCCTTTTGTGGTGTAGTCCGTGCCAGTTTGGGAGAGAGAGATTTTTAGCAATACCAAACAAATCTAACACTCACACGTCGGAGCCCTGTTCACGCGCGCGCGAGACGTGCAGACAGGGTTGCCAGGTGAGAGCGAATGGCGCGGTTCACGCCTCGCACAACATGTTTGTCAGTTTGGAGACCACACACACACACACACACACTTTGATTGATTGATGGGAAGGCGAAACACAGTCCGACCAACGACTGGGACACCAACGCGGTATGGGTGGACGCAGGACGGGCGATGGCGGTCACTTTGGAGACCTTCGAGTTTTGGTGCAGTCTTTTTTTTTGCCGAGCTCGGGCTCCTCGCGTTGCGTGCTCCCTCGCTTATCCCTGGGCGGCAACCCATGCCGAAGTCCGAGAAGAAGAAGAAGGCGGCCCAGCCCGAGGAGGAGGAGGACGGCCGCTGGCTCACGCGGGCGCGCTACAAGCGGATCGGCAAGCTGCTCAAGCCGTGGGGAAAGCCGCCGACCGGGACGACCTTCTGGGTGCAGCTCCTCACCACGGCGGCGGTCATCATCATCTCGATCTTCAAGGGCGTCGACTCGTCGGTCGAGATCGTGCTCTCGTACGGCGTCCCCAACTACGAGCCGCGCCGCCAGGACCCGATGTCGCTCGCGTACGGGATCGTCTTTCTGCTGACGGGCGTCGTGGTCGGCATCGGGTACCTCTTCCTCCGCTTCCAGGAGTGGCAGACGCGGAGGGAGTACGAGAAGGCGGCGGCGGAGAGGGCCGCCGAGGAGGCCGACGCGGCGGCGGCGCAAGCCAAGGCCGCGCCCGCCAAGGCCCCGTCGAAGCAGACGCGTGGCGGCGGCGGCGGCGGCGGCGGCGGCGGCGTCGGCGGCGGCGGCGGCGGCGCAGTTTCTGAGGGCGGCGGCGGCGGCGGCGGCAGCGGCGGCGGTGAGTCGCCGATGTCGCTGCTCGCTCGCGAGGGCGAGAAGGAGCTCCAGGCGGCTGCAGCACCGCCCTCCCCGCGCACTTGTGCCCTCGTGCTGGTGGGGGTGGGGGTGGTGGTGGTGGGTGGTGGTGGTGGGTGTGTGGGTGCGCGCGCGCGCGCGCGCGTGTGTGTGTGGAGGCCCGCGCCCCGCACTAGTTGGCGACGCTCACTCCCTCCAGCCCTCCCCTCCTCTCGCCTGCTTTGCCCACACGCCCCGGCCCCCCCTTGGGGCCCACAGGCGGCGCTGCAAAAGGTGCAGGCCGACATGGAGTCGCAGGGGTGCAGCCGCGAGGAGATCGGCTCGCAGCTCGCGTCTGTGCGCGAGTCGCACGCGGCGTACATGCGCCAGCAGCGGCAGATGCTGCAGGAGCGCGAGGAGGTGTACAAGGAGGCGATAGCAGAGGGCCTCACGCCCGAGGCTGCAAAGGCCCGCGTGCAGGCGTCCGCCTCTGCTAGTACTCGTGTGCTCACACCACTACACTGCCGGGGGGGGTGCCCGGGCCATGATGTGCGTGTCTGTGCGTGTGTGGGACAGACGCTGGTGTCCTATGCGCGGGGCTACTTGCGGGGGACCCCCCCCCCCCCCCCTCAGGCGTGCGCCCAGTGGCAGCAGCAGATGCAGCGGCTGCAGGCAAAGCACCAGGCGGCGATGCAAAAGACGCACCACGAGGCCGAGGCGGCGGGCGTTTCGCCCGCAGAGATCAAGCGCCGCCTCGAGGCGCAGCGGCGGCTGCAGCAGGCCGAGGCCGAGGCGCGGCAGCCTAGAAGCGGAACACGTATTCTTGTACTCCAACCAGCGCTCGAGAGGACACGTACTCAACCTTATTCGACCGTATCCCGCTGTACTCCGCTGCATTCGTGCCCCTCGTATTCGCACGGTGCTCTGAATGCTCTGCACGATCCCGTCCTCCCGCCCTCATGTTAGCGGATTCGGCCCGTAGGCGTGGCAGCAAAAGATGCGCGCGCGGCAGCAGGCGGCTTCGGAGGCGGCCGAGAAGGGCCAGTCGGCGGCGGAGGTGGAGAAGGCAGTCAAGGCGGTGACGCGCGCGCAGGACGCGGCGTGGGCGGAGCGCGAGGCGGCGCTGCTGGCGGCGGAGGGCGTGGCGCGGCGGGAGGCGGCGGAGGCGGCGCGGCAGATCGCGGACGCCAGCCTATCTCCTGAGATCCGGCGGATCCTCCTCGCGCGTGTGCGGATCGGAGGCAGTCAGCGCACGGGCGGGACCACGTCCGGAAGACAGAGGGACGTCCGCGTGCGGACGCGCGTCTCTACTCTCGATAGGGCTCAGCGCCCGTCCGGACCTCAACGGGCGGGAAGGCGTGGCCAAGATGTGGGTGGTTGAGAAGAGCCGCTTTGCGGTGCTCGTGGACGGCCAAGGGGCAAAGGCGGCCGAGCAGCGTTGAGGCCGAGCAGCCTTGAGAGGCGTGTGAGCAGCGTCTCTTCACACCCGCTGCTTGTGAGTAGGCGGCCGAGCAGCTCCTCCTCAAGGCTGCAACCCGTAGAAGCGGAGTGCGTGTTCTTGTCTCCCAGCTAGCGCTCGAGAGGAGACGTCGCCTCTGCACAATGCCGTCTTCCCGCCCCGATGTTTGTGTTTTCAGCTCGTAGGCGGCAAACTTGACTGTGTTGCAGCCGGCCGGCGGAGGAGGAGGCGGCAGTGGTGCGGCGGCGGAGGAGGAGGAGCCGCCGCCGCTCGAGTGACGCGGCGGCGGCAGCGGGCGGCGGGGGGGGGGGGGGGGGGTCTGGGCTGCTCCGGTTCCGATTCCGGGCTCCTGTTCCGGTCTCGCCGCCCTCTCGAGGGGAAGAAGGGGCGCCGGCGGGCTGGCGCTGGCGAGCGCGCGGGGCTGGCAGGCAGGCGCGGTGCCCGGCGAGCTGGGTTTGGGCGGGGGTGGGGGGGATGGGGGGGATGGGGGGTGGAGAGGTACAGATGCGCACAGAGCCGTCCGGCTCCACTTCGCATGCTCGGGTTGCCGCGTCTTGCACCTCCAGTTTGAGGCGGGATCGAGGCTGGTGTGATCCGTTGGCGCCATACGGTGTACGTACCACACAACACACGCTTTTTTTCGGAGAGAAAGGCGCCCAGCGCCACACCGACACGTCACACGCCTCAAAGCCGTATACACACCGAGGACATACTTTGCACCGCGACCGCGAGAGCGAGAGGAGATCAGGGCGCACACACCCGCGACAACCCAACGCTCACTCAACACACACACACACACACACACACACACACACACACACACACGCACGCACACACACACACACACACACACACACACACAACCGCATGCGCGCGTCAGTCAGTCGCTCCGCCACGAAGTAAACACACACGCAGCGCCTCCTCCCTCCCCCCCCTCCTTCTGCCCCTTCCTCCTCTCCCTCCCCCCCCCCGCGGCCTCGCCACCCCGCCACCGCCACGCCGCCGCACCGCCACCGCCGCCGCCCATCCGCCGGCGACGAGACCGCCGGCTACCGAGACCGCAAAGGCCGAGCCCTCCACGCTGCGCCAGCCCAGCCCCGGCCGCCGGGCTGGCGCCGCCGCGCTAGCGCTGCAGCAAGAGGCCGAGGAGGAGGGAGAGGAGGAGGGCAACCACCTGCGGCGGGGCAGGGAGGAGGCAGCCTCGACGACGAGTTGAGATGACACTGAGCACTCGGCCGATTGGCCGGCCGTGCGCAGCCAGGTGGCAGGGGCATACCGGTGGCTAGCTAACGTACTAGCCACGCACCGCCGCGGCCTTGTACCCCACGTCGCTCTCCTTGACGTTGTCGCCGCGGCCGGCGAGGGAGAGGATGCCCGTGATGAGAGCGACAAAGGCAGCCTGGCTCAGGAGGGGAGATGTGGGGAGATGTGGGGAGATGTGGGGAGATCTGGGGAGGGATCTCCCTAACAGGAGGCGGACTGCGAGTCTAGACTTTTCGGAACCTTCTCGGAACCTTCTCGGAACCTTCTCTACTGGCTAGGAGGAGGCGGTTGCGAGCCTGCTGTGCCGCCGCCGCGCCGAGCCAGCGGTGGGGCGCGAGCAGCGCCGCACGCTTGGCAGGAGGCACGAGGGGGAGAGCAAAGGCGGCGGCACCCCCCGTCGCCTGCAGCAGAGAGGGGCAAGAGGTTGCACGAGGGCGTGTGTGGCTCGGGGCCTTTCGTCCGGGGTCCGTCGCGTCGCGTCGCATGGAGGAGGTGAGGTAAGGAAAGGTACACTTCTCCACGGGACACGCGAGGTGGTGGGGGAAGGGCCAGGCTAGTCCCTCGCGGCTACACGTCTAGACGACAGGAGCCCCACGGCATTCAAAGTACAAGGCCCGGTGCGCGTGGGTGAGCGGTGTGTGCGTGTGTGTGTGTGTGTGTGTGTGTGTGTGTGTGTGTGTGTGTGTGCGTGCGTGCGTGCGTGCGTGCGCGCGCGCGTGCGTGCGTGCGTGCGTGTGTGTGTGTGTGTGTGCTGTGTGTGTGTGTGTGTGTGTGTGTGTGTGTGTGTGTGTGTGTGTGTGTGTGTGTGTGTGTGTGTGTGTGTGTGTGTGTGTGTGTGTGTGTGCATGCCTGGAGGAGGAAGAGAGCGAGCGCGACGATCCCGACCCATGAGTGCGCCGACTGGAAGTGGACCGCCCACCCCTTCGCCACCTGATGACAGGTAGGTTGATCAGAAACAAGAAGCTCGCATCGCAGGCCAGTGAGGGGTGTGAGAGGCGGACCTAAGGAAGTTCACACGCCGTGAAGAGACGCCGGTCGCAGTCTCCTCCGAGGGCCCGGACTGGCCCTTGTGGCCGCCTGTGCCGCTGCGCCGTCCTCGTGGACGAGCCACATGTCGATGACGCCGAGCAGGCCCGTCAGCGCCGCGACTCCCATCAGCACTCCGTGGAAGACCTTGACCTGGCGGTGGGTGAAGCCGAGCAGGTGCTCGTACGACCGCCACGCCGCCGCGGCGACGGGCGACAGGAAGCCAAAGGCGAGCGTCATGAGGAAGGGGTGGAGAGGGAAGGTCCGCCACGTCAGCAGCGGTGCCTCGGGAGAGAGGGCCTTCTTCAGCGTGTGCCACATCATCGCCAAGAGCGCCACGGCAGCAACATGAGTGCCGACTGCTGAGATGAGGACCCCGGGCCGCTTGAACGGGCCGGCGGACGCAACGTCGGGAATCTTGCCTGCGGTCAGCGAGGTGCGCTCGACGTCGTCCGAGCTGTCCTCCGCCATCAGGTTTCGTTGAGCACTGGGCGAGGAGTCTTGGAGCATGTCAACTAAGGCGCGGAATGAAGAAAACGGACGCCAACCGGGGCGCGCGACTTCTTCTTATGCGCCGCTCAACGATACTATGGAGAGTTCACGTCAACAGCAAACGACAGCGACAGTGACACCTACCTGTCCCCTGTCACCAGCTTAGGTTAGGTAAGGTAAGAAGGTGAAAAGAACAGAGAGAGCAGGTGTTCTTGCATTTTTGCTCCCGGCTCGGGGAGCAAGCAAGCCCACTCAACCCCAAGTACTCACCATTCTTACAGTGGTGTAGCTTGTGCAGAGGCTGCAGCCTCTGCTGGGGCGGAATGCGCGGGGTTTTCGGCGCGATGCCCTCGGCGAGTACACGCTACTGCTGTGCCGCACGCTCTCCTGCGCGCGCGTGACGTGTGGGACGCGTGCGCTGCGCTCAAACGTCGCGATTTGGCGATAGGCGCTCGAGCCGGCGCACAGCGGGCGGGTGCGCCGCGCAGGGGGGGTCGGAGGGGTGCGAGAGGGGGCGTGGGTCGGGCGCGCACCGGCTGGCTCCGGGAGCGGCCGTCACGTCGAGGAGTGGGGCTGTCGGCGGCTCGAGCGCCGAGGCGAGCCGCTCTGCTGCGCCGCCGACAGCCCCTCTTCCGAGCCGGCGCGTGGAGGCGAGCCGCGGCCGGTGTCGCTGGTGCGGGGGCGGCGAGGGTTCATCGGCCGGCAGCGAGAGCGACCGTCATGAATCGCGCCACCAAGACCGCGCGGCACGTACGCGCACTTGCCGGCCTCGAGGCGCGCTCTCCTTGCGCGGCATGCCCTGTGTGTGTCAGCGCTTCGCCTCGGAGCCGCTCGACTGTACGAGAGTCGGGCTCCGGCCCTCGGTACCACGGCAGCGACGGCGTGCTCCCTTCCGGCCGCGACAGGCGCGAGGCGGGTGGCGGTGCGGCGGCTGCTGATGCTGCTGCCGCGCAGAGCTGTCGTGCACCCGAGAAGTGGCACACAGCTCGAAGGCGGCGTCGGCGACCGCCGCGCTGGCTCTCTCTCCTCGGCAGACGCCGCGTCGCTTCTCGGCGGCGGCAGCTGCTTCGCCGCGAGAGTAGCGAGGCGACGCACGCGCCTCCGCTCTGCGGCAGCAGCCTCTAGCGAACGCGCCGGCATAGCGCCGGGCCGGGCGAGGGCGAGCCGAGAAACACGTTGTGACGGCCCTCGTGTGAATCGCTTATCCGGCGCTCGAGGAAATAACACGGTTCGGGCTTCAAGTTACTTCGAACCCTGTGACGGCGAAAGAAAACGGAGGAAAACGCGAGAAAAGAGAGAAGGGCTATTGCTCAAACTCTCTCTGAGAAGAATAGGTGTGCTGCGCTGTAGCGGCGACAGGCGACGGCAAAAATGCAAGCCCCGCCCCTGGCCACTGTATATTATTTTTGCTTGGGGCGGACATCATGACGGGGTAGGTAGGGTAGGGTCTGGGCCCTCCCGTCGGGTTTTTCCCTCTCTCACGCCGGAATTTTCACAGCAGAAAAAGAATTTTTCCGTCCAAATCACGATGTCAACCCTCCCCAAGTCGTTGATCTGGTGCTTGTAGGGCTTGAGAGTGGCCTGCCATGTCACAGGAAGGACTGTGGTTGCAGGATAGTACCACCAGCCATCACTTTAGTTGGTATAGTACCCCACCTTCACCCAGCCCGTGATTTCTTTTTTAGTTTCCCATAAGTAAGGTAGGTAGGTAGGTAGGTAGGTAGGGGCAGGGCAGGGGCCGGTCAGGTTTTTCCAGAATTTCATCATGATGTCCGCCCCAAGCAAAAATAAACGCCACCTGGAGAGAGAGAGATTTTTAGCAATACCAAACAACTCTAACACTCACACGTAATTTGGGGCCTGGAGCCCTGTTCACGCGCGCGCGAGACGTGCAGACAGGGTTGCCAGGTGAGAGCGAATGGCGCGGTTCACGCCTCGCACAACAGAGAGAGAGATGCGCTCTGCATGGTGGGACATAAAAGAGAGCGAGTACTTGGGCGAGTAGGCCGTGCGGTCAACGCTGCCGCGCGCGACTTTGCGCGCGAGGCGGCGCAGCTTGAGAACGGCGGTGGGCGAGAAGCCGCCGCCGAACGTCTCGTGGAGCAGCAGGTTGAAGTTGTTGCGCTTGACAAAGATCGCGTCGTGGTAGAAACCGCGATGCGCCTTGACGTAGCCGTGGCCGGTCTTGTGGGACAAGGGTTGTTTTGTTTGTTCAGATCTGACGTAGGCTCCACAGGAGAAGAAAGAAAGCGCAATGGGACTGTTGAAACCATTTCCGACTCTAGTTTTCGTAGGGTACTCACGGATACCTCTCCTAAGCCCCTTCCTGTCGTGTGCCCTCGCGCACATCGCATGCGGTCTTCACTCAGCCTCCGCTGCTGTGAATGCCAAACTTGCACTTCAGCTGGTTACGATTTTGCCGCCTTCTTTGCGACCGAGCCGTGTCCAGCGACGCTGCCGGCACGGCTTATAAGCTCCAGATGGGATTATTCGACCGTCTCTTCGGCCGCGGCGGCCAGGCGGAGGTCACCACCGACACGAGCGGCGGCATGCCTTCGCGTCCCTCTCGCGCCGCTGCTGCGGAAGCGGCTGTCGAGCCCTCGACCGTGCACAAGCAGAAGCGCAAAATTGCGGCCGAGAGCTCGCCGCGGAAGAAGGCGGCATCCAAGCCGTCGCCGCCAGAGCTGGCGCCGACGGGCGAGACGTGCGTCGTCTGCTGCACCGAGTCGGTCGAGCTCGCCGCCGGCGTCAAGTGCCCGGCGGGTCACTTCTCGTGCGGCAGCTGCGCCGAGCGGCTGCTCGGCCTGTCGATCGCGCGCGACCCGGCGGCGGTCGACACGCACGAGAAGGAGCAGCGGTGCTACCACGTCAAGTGCGCGGCGCCCGACTTCAGCTGCGGCGCGGCGTTCGGGCTGAAGGAGCTCGCGGCCGCGATGCCGGCCGCCGCGTTCGACGCGCTGCAGGCGAAGAATGTCGAGCTCGCCGTCCACCTGCGGCTTCCCGACGCGGTCAAGGAGCACCTCGCGGCGGCGGCGGCGTCGACCGGCCCGCAGACGACGGCGCAGTACGAGGCCGACTTGCGCGCCGCCTTCCGCCGCCCCGACGGCACGTTCCGCGACGAGCAGGGCTGCCGCGTCAAGCAGTGCCGCGAGTGCGGCTTCGGCCCCGTCCTCAAGATCAATTGCGACGACATGACGGCGCACCACGGCGACGTCGTCCGCGACCGCCGCGACGGCTCGGTCGTGTACCGCCAGGACATGTCGTGCGGCCACTGTGGCCACCTCAACCGCAGCAGATGGACGCAGTGGCCCGACTGGACGGGCGAGCGCGTCCTCGGCGCCGTGCCGCGGGTGCCGCGGGCCGAGCCGCCCGCGTCGACGGATGAGGACGAGGACGAGGACGAGGACGACGACGAGGACGACGACGACGACGACGACGACGACGACGACGACGACGACGACGACGACGACGAGGAGGAGGAGGAGGAGGAGGAGGAGGCGAGCGACGAGGAGGAGGAGGCGGAGGACGGCAGCGAGGGCGAGAGCGAGGAGGAGCGAGAGGAGGGCAGCGTGCGGCCGCTGGCCGTCGGCGACCGCGTGCGTGTGCGCCGCAGCGTGACCTCGCCGCGCTACGGCTGGGGCGGCATCACCCACGAGAGCGTCGGCACGCTGACCTCCACCGACAACCCGAACCGCGTCGTGGTCGATTTCCCGAGGCGCGGCTCCCGATGGAGGGCCGAGCTCCGCGAGCTCGAGCGCGTGGCGCCGCGGGAGCTCGCCGTTGGCGACCACGTCCGCGTCCGCCGCACCGTCCACCGCCCGCGGTTCGAGTGGGGCGGCGTCACCCATGAGGACGTCGGCAGGCTGCTCTCGGTCGACCGCAGCCGCGGCCCCGATGGCATCACCGCGACGGTTCGCTTCCCCAGCTTCCCCTCGTGGAACGCCGCCGTCGAGGAGCTCGAGCACGCTGACGGCGCCGAGGCGCCGCCGGCGCCGCGCCGCCCGGTGGAGGACCGCGCGCGCAGCCGCGGCCTCCTCGACGAGTACGCGCAGCTCATCGGAATGGGCTTCGAAGCCGAGGTGTCGCTCCAGGCGCTCGTGCGCGCAGCGCGCAACCACCGCGACGCCGAGCGTCGCGTCGCAACCGCCGTGGGGACCCTCCTCGGCGCGTGAGGGCGAGGAGGTGAGCGAGGGGGTAGCCCAAAGACGGGGGGGGGGCGGGCCTCACCCGGGGCTCATGAGTCTGCCATCACCGCAGGCGGCGCCGAGCGGCCGCTGCTGACGCGCAGCGACGCCGAGCGGCATGTGGGCGACAGGAGCGCGGCGGGAGCGAGAAGGGCAGATATGAGGTAGACGGACATGAGCCAGGCGTGGCGTGCTCGAAGAGCTCGAGTGGAGCAGGTGCTCGCCTTCGAGCGCTCGAGCCAGGCGGTGCTCGAGCGGCGGTGTGCTTTATAGTGCTCGGCGGGGAGCTCGCTCGTCGCTGGATTCGGGTCTACTTTTTCGGTAGCATAAAGATATCTTGCGTGCGTACGTACGCGTGCATACTCTACCGAGGCAAGCCTCGTCACCGACACCGTACACGACTTACACGTCGCCTCCCCGTGTTTGTACGGCCTGGCGTTTGTGCCGCAGATTGTGCCCCGTTTCGCGTTTGTGCCGCGTCCCCGAGTTCATTTTACAATAACGAAAGGAAAGCCACAGGCTGTCTAGCCGTGTAGCGTGTGGGCGGTCCAGAACGACACAATGCTGAATCCGCACACGAACTATACGTTGTGGGGGGGTCTGCGAGTTCTATGATAAACCCATGCATCCTCTCCGTCGCTACTCCGTACACCTCTGTCCTCTCTCACACTCTCTCGCCAAAAATCCGTCATCTGGGAGAGATCTGACGCCGCCGGGCCGCGCGCCATCTGGGGACCTGCTCACGCAAGCCTGCCGAGAAGGAGCAGCGTGCCGATGTTGACAGTGCACTCAGGGGGCTGCCGCCTCCTTGTCGACCTCGTCCTGCGCCGCGAGCTGGTGACACCGCGCGCCCCGGATCTCCCGCGAGTGGCGGGTCTCACGCCACCCAGTGTCCAAGCCCCGCTTGCACACGGTATATACGTCACTATCCGCCGACGCGCTGGAAGCGCTCATCTTCGAGGTGATTGAAGAGGAGCGCGACCCGGAGCTGACGGCAAAGGACATTCGGCACATTGCAGAGCAGAAGCTGGGGCTCCCGCGCGACGCCCTCTTTCCACGCAACCAGGAGATCTGCAGAGTCGTCAAACCAAAGGTGCGGATGATGCCCACGTTGCGCCCCTCTGCCATCCGGCGCGTCAAGTTCTGCCGCGTCGCACAACGACCCTCCTAGCTCCTACGCTGCCCCCGCCCTGAGCAAGTCGGCGCCGCCCAGCACCCTCTCCGCCTCGTCGACGCGCGTCAGCTCCCAGCTGTAGTCGAAGCACGAGACGGCGCGCCCGCTGGCGAGGCCTCGGGACGGTCCGCCGTCGGCGCCGTACTGCACGAGCCTGAGCGGTCGAGGGAAGCGTCGGTGGGACGATCCGACAGTGGCCGCTGTCGGGAGGCCGCGAGAGGGCCTGTTCCTTGCCCGCACCTCCGCCACCCCGCCGCCCGGCCGCCTCCTGCTCACACCCACGATCTGAGAAGAGACGCTGCTGGCACCTCCGCCACCCCGCGCCGCCCGGCCGCTGCCTCGGCGAAAAGCGCGTGACAGACTCGACAAGGCTCACCTGTCAAACAGATGCCTGGGATGCGGCGCTCTCTTGATATCGACTCGTCGCGGCCGCCGGCGAGGATCACCTCCTCTGCGGCGTCGGGCGAGGAGCGCACCCTCTGCTCGAGCAGCTCCGAGGTCAGGAAGTCGCCTGGAGCGCAGTCGCGTCAATGAGCAGCAAGAGATCTGATTTGGCACCAGCGTCGCTCGGTGGCAAGGTGCTGGACGAGGCGCTATGCGCTGCGCCATGCGCCCTGGACCCAGATGTCGAATGCGAGGATAACGCTTCGGCGGCGGCGGCGGCAGAGCTCGACACTCTGTGGCACTCACTCCCCTCACCGATGCACGGCCAGTGTGCGCCATTTTTTGGGAGCGGACCAGGGCGTGATGAGACACTGGCGGGCGTTGGGGCACTTGCGGCTTGCCGCCCCTCCCTCCTTTTCAGGGTGCTGTGTGGTATGGTGGGGCGAGGAAGGTGGTGAGGAGGAGGAGAGCGGCGGCGCCGATGCGTGTGGTCTTGAACAGTGCTCGCCTCCCGCGGCTGGCTCTGACCGCTGCCACGTCACGGTCAGCTCGACCGATGCGCCACCGACGCCCCCTCCACCGCTCCCGCCGCCGCTCCGCCCGCCGCCCGCGCCGCCTACACTCGAGGAGGGGGCGTGCCATGCCAGACCCTCAAAGTGAGAGGCCTCTCCCGTGGAGAAGCTCAAGCACGCGAAACCCCGCACCTCGGCTAGATCTCGGCCGCGCCGCGGCTTATCTCGGCCACGTCGAGGCCGCCTCGACCGCACCTCGGCCACATCTCGGCTAGACCTCGGCCGTATCTCGCGGCTAGCGATGAGGCTCGCCTCCATCAGGCTCAAAGTCGATGCGAAGCCGCCCGTGAGGCGCGTCCGGAGGCGTCGCAAACACGGATGCGGCGACGGAGCCGAGGTCGCCGAGGAACGCCGCGGCCTCCTGCGCCCCGTTGAAGGCGCGGTCCTGCACGCAGGCGCCCGTCCCGTCGCGCGTCCACCGCAGCAGATATCGCAGCGTCTCGTCCCTCCGCAGGTCGTCCATCGCACTGAGCTGCGTGAGCGGGTCGACCAGCGCCGACCCGAGAGGCATCACGAAGCGCTGCAGCGTGTTGCTCACGTCCCACGTGCCGAGCAGCCAATCGGGGTAGCTGACGCAGCCGGCCATCCCGACTTCGCCAGAGGCGGTCGGCAGGGTGAGGCGGGCGGACGGCGCCAGCCGTGGCGCGAGCGGCGTCGCGAGGAGATTGAGGAGCACGCTGCGGCGGGCGAGCTCCACCATGCTGCGCTGTTGTTGCAGTGCTATCTGATGGCTCGGTTGAGACAGCACGAGGCGGACGGCGCGGCTCTACCTGGCTAGGACCTGGTCGAAGTGCGACTCCTTTGGCTTGCTGGCAAACCCCGGAAAATGCGGCAAAATACCGGTAACAGCAACAGCCGTAACTTCCGGCCGCGGGTGACTAGGGAAGTTCGCTCAGGATGTGTGGCAGTCAGTTTGGCTGAGTGTCTTGTCTTGTGGTTCTGTGTGTCGCTCCTGTGTGACCGTCATCGCCCGTCTAGCGTCCACCCATACCGCGTTGGTGTCCCAGTCGTTGGTCGGACTGTGTTTCGCCTTCCCATCAATCAATCAAGGCGTCTGCAACTTCCAAGCTGCGTATTCTTCTTGTATTATCGTCGAGTAGTGCAGGTACTCCGTGGGGGCAGTATGTATTCTTGTAAGATGTGCGTATTCTCGTCTCACTGGGAGTGTAAGGTGCCTATATGGGCTTCCAGGATCGGACCTTCAAGACATGCGCTTTTGGCCGGTTGTCTACTCGGCCAGCAAGAATTCTTCACATGCTGTGCCTTTTGTGGTGCTAGTTCGTGCCAGTCTGCTGTGAGACGGGCTGGCGGTCATAGAATTCTTCACATTCCACCTTGCGACGAGTTCACGACCAGTCCGCGCCCTCAGTCCGCGACCTCGTGCGTCCTCTTCATCTGTGCCAGAGCGCAGACCACTCGGCCAACCACCGCACTCATGCCGCAGAAGCACCGTGGGGAAGAGGGCGTCAAGAGCAAGGGGCGCAAGAAGAGCGACAAGGCAACTCGTAATTTTGAGCTCCACGGGACGTACAGCGCAAAGCACCTCC
Source organism: Emiliania huxleyi CCMP1516 (assembly GCF_000372725.1). Lineage (NCBI taxonomy): Eukaryota > Haptophyta > Isochrysidales > Noelaerhabdaceae > Emiliania > Emiliania huxleyi. Next base: position 223,233 of record NW_005201231.1, on the reverse strand, counting down.
GCCTGGTAGAAGCCTCGCGGGAGCGTCAAGCGGAGGCGAGGCGCACAAACACGTAAGAAGCCGCAAGGACCGCCAAGCTACGATCGCATCAAGTCACCAAGTGGCGCTCCCTGGGCTGCGACGGGCGAGCAGAGTGGCGTGGACCTGAGCTTCGCATAAGGTGCCACTCTCACCGCTGCTCACTCTCGCCGCTACACTCACCCATGTTCCTTGGTCGAGCCGTCGCCAGTTCTCCCACTCCACACCTGTCACCTCGGAGCCCTTCAGCTTCACGGGCGCACTCAAGCCGTGACCCGCGTGTAAGTCTGGGTGTGCCGCGCAGAGCGGCCCGGATACCACAAGTGGCTGTGTCTTGTACTTATGTGTTCCAGGGTTAGTAAATCGCTCGAGTGCGCCCCAGCGACGGACTCGCGCGGCCATGATGGTCGGCCGGCGCCGGTTCGGGCACACAAATATGCGAGGTGCGCACAAAAGAAGCACAAGCCACCACACACGGGCGCCCGCGCGCCGCCGATCCGCGACAGAGCCGGAGGGTCAGGGCCGTCCCATGCCCACGGCCTCTATCCGGAGCGCGCGACGGCTCACACTGGATGTGCGGGCACACAGAGGGAAGGTCCGCACCGTCTCTCTCTCGCGCGCGTCAGCTGGGTGCGGCGACGACGGGTACCGTGAGGCTCAGACCGAGCGAGTCGATGCCCGCGGTGATGACGTCGCCCGGGCCGACGGGCCCGACCCCTTCGGGCGTCCCCGTGAGCAGCAGGTCCCCCTCCTCGAGCGTGTGCACGCGCGAGACCGCCTCAACCAGCGCCGGCACGCCTGCGGTGCGTGGTGTGTGGGGGGCGCGAGTGAGGACCGACGCGGCGCAAGCCTCGGCAGGGAGGCGGCCTCTCGAGTGGCGTCCAACCGGCGGCGCGGCGTGAAGCACGCTATTGCGTCTCCCAGTCCCCTAGAGCCGCGCGCCAAAGATCATTAGACCGGTCGAGCCGCTCTGCCGCGGTGCCGCCTCGCCATTCACGCGGAGCCACATGTCGAGCGAAGAGGGGTCGGCCACTGCGGCCGCGGGAACCATCTCGCTGACGGGGCAGGACGTGTCCCAGCCCTTGGCCGCGGCCCACGGCTTGCCAGCCTTCTTCGCAGCGTCCTGCGCTCCGCGGTCAGTCATGTCGAGCGCAAGGCAGTACCCGCCGACGTGCGCCATCGCGTCGGCAGCCTTCACGCGCGTGGCGCGCCGCCCGATGACCACGCCGAGCTCGAGCTCGTGGTGCGTGTCGGTGGCGCCCGGCGCGAGCTGATGCGGCGCGCCAGAGCCGATGATGGACGAAGCCGGCTTGATGAACCAGAACGGCGCCTTTGGGACGGGGTTGTTGAGCTCGTGCGCGTGCGCGACGTAGTTGCGGCCGATGGCGTACACGACTCGCGTCCGGCTCCACCACGCCATGCGGCGAACCCGGAGCGATGAAGTCAGGCTAGGCCGGCGAGGGTCGGCCTGGCGACTGCGCCGGATTTTTCTTTCCGCGTTAGACCGGACGCGAAGAATCACTGAAAAGACAATGTCGCGGGTGAATAAATAGCGGACACGCCGAGACAACCAGACAACCAGAACAAGTTCGAAAAAGAAACGCGAAAACGCACACGACCGATGGCTGGCGTAGGAGATGGCTGGCCGATCTGCTAGCCCTGTTCTCCTCGTTTTCCTCACTTCGTGTGCCCAGAGCGCCGAGGCGGTGGACGCTCGCAGCGTGCGCGCGCGGCCACGCCTCTCGCCGCGGTGCGCGGCTCCGGCGCTCGTCGCGGGAAGTGGCGCAAAGACCGGCCCAGCCGATGGCGGGCGAGCAGCCTCGCCCGTGCAGCAGCACCGCTCGATGAGCCTCGTCGACGCGATCGCAATCATCGGCGGCTCCGCCGTCGGCGGTGGCTTCCTCGCCGTGCCCGCCGTCACGGCTCCGCTCGGGCTGCTGCCTTCGGCGTCGGCGATGGTGGCGACCTGGGTCTACCTCGTCCTCTCGGGTCTGGCGTACGTCGACGCGGCCTGCATGTCGGAGGGCATAGACACTGACGGCGCTTCGGTGCTCGCCATCTCGAGGCGGTGCTTTGGCAACGGCGTCGCGGCGCTGTTCTCGCTGCTGTTCGTCGCGCAAATGCTGGCAATCGTGTCCGCGAACCTGGTCAAGGCGGCGGAGCTCTCCGCGTCGCTCCTCCCGCGCCTCCCCTTTCCCGCAGCCGTCCTCCTCGCCGCCGCCGGCTTTGGAGCGTTCGTCTTTGGCGCAGCGCCGGCGACGGTCGCGGCGGCAAACACCCTTCTCGCAGGATGCATGCTAACGGGCTTTCTTACTCTCTTCGCCCTCGCTGCCGCCGCGCCAGCGCCGGCGGCCGCCGCTGCCGTCGCCGCGCCCTCCGTGCACTGGGCCGGCCTGCTGCCCCGCCGCGGCTGGCCGATCCCGATCTTTGTCAACACCCTGCGGTTTGGAGAGGTTCGGACGCGGCCTCCTCTTCCCCCTCTCTCCCGCTCTCTCCCCCCTACCCCCTCTTTGCCGTCGGTAGGCGATCCCGGTCGTGTTGGCGCAGCTTGGGCACGGGCGGGGACGCGAGGCGGCAGGGCGGGAGGCGCGGCCAGCGGAGCGGACCGGCGCGCGAGCACCGACGCGGCCATGACAGGCCCGTCGCGTGCGCCCCTGCAGGCGCGGCTGGCGGTGGTGCTGGGCTCGCTGCTGCCTCTCCTCCTCGCGATCGGGTGGAGCAGCGCCTCCGCCGCCCTCGCGTCGCTGGCGTCGCCCTCGCCGCCGGGCGCGGACCCCGTCCTCGCTCTGCTTGGCTCCTCGCCAACACTCGCCACGCCCGCCAGCACTAGATGCTCTCGCGACGAGATGTGCTTCTGCTGTAGCCGACCGTCACCTCTAGATGCTCTCCGCTCCTCCTCCTGTGGCCAACCGTCAACTCTAGATGCTCTTGTGCTGCCATGCGATTCCGGTCCCGGGGTTGTGCTGCTGCGTGAGTGCGCTGCGCACCGTGCCACAGCTCCGTGCCCATCTCCCCATATCTCCCCATATCTCCCCATATCTCCCCACCGTGCCACAGCTCCGCACACGTCCTCTAGGCCGGTAGCCCTCATCGCCGTCGGCGCCATTGGCAGCACGATGCTGCCCGTCCTCCTCGCGTGCGCGGGCCTGCTGGCTGACGCGTCCCGGTTCAGATCGCTCCCCATCTCTCCCCATATCTCCCCACATCTCCCCACATCTCCCCACATCTCCCCACATCTCCCCACATCTCCCCACATCTCCCCACATCTCCCCACATCTCCCCACATCTCCCCATACCTCCCCATATCTCCCCATCTCTCCCCACATCTCCCCACATCTCCCCATATCTCCCCATATCTCCCCATATCTCCCCACATCTCCCCATATCTCCCCATATCTCGCGTCCCGGTGCAGATCGCGCTCCTCCTCCTCCTCGCCGCCGCCGTCGTCATCGCCGACCTCCTCCTCGCCCCGGCTCCTCGCCGCCTCGCGCGCCGCCGTCGTCGCCGTCCCGGCAGCCTTTGCCTGCCTCGGCCCGAGCCTATACCTGCGCCTCCTCGCATTCTCGGGCGCGCCTCCCCTCACCGGTGTCTCAACTGCTGCCCGACACGCCACCGATGACTCACAAGCGATCACTCAGGCGCGTTCCCCACTGTCGTCCTATACGGCCTCCTTCCGCCTCTCGCCGCGCTGGTGCTGCGGCGCCGGCACGCATTCGCCCACGCCGCCGGCCGCGGCGTGCACTCGCCCACGGCCGCAGCCGTGGCCCGGCCGGGCTCCGCGCCTCACCCTCCGCCGGCGGGGGAAGCGAAGGGGTCGGCGCCGCGGCTGCCCAGCGCGTCGCTCGTGGGCCTGGTCGGCCTGTCGGCGCTGCTGCTCCTCGTCTCCGCCGGCGTCGCCTGTGGGGTCTGGCCGGGCTGAGCGCCGGGCGGCTCCGATGCCAAGGGACGCTTCAAATTGTGTACGATTCTTCTGTGTCCGTGCCTCCCTCCCAGTCCCGTGCCCTGTGTCGTGCGAGGGAGTCATGAAGAGTTTGGTGTCAGATGTGGATTGTGGTGAATCGGGTGTGAATTCTGGCATATTTTTTGAGCACTTTCATGGAGCAAAACTCTTCTCGGAGTGCGGTCTGAGCCGTGACAGCCCCTAGTCTGACAGCCTCTAAACCCGGACAGCGCGGCCTGACAGTGCCCGACCGAGCCTGACACGTGACAGCGTTGACAGCACTTTCTCTGCGACAGCCTGACAGCACGTATCTCCGACCAGCCCTGTTCACGCGCGCGCAAGACGTGCAGACAGGGTTGCCAGGTGAGAGCGAATGGCGCGGTTCACGCCTCGCACAACAGAGAGAGAGATGCGCTCTCGTCTGCCCATGGTGGGACATAAAAGAGAGCGAGTACTTGGGTGAGTAGGCCGTGCGGTCGACGCTCCACGCTGCCGCGCGCGACTTTGCGCGCGAGGCGGCGCAGCTTGAGAACGGCGGTGGGCGAGAAGCCGCCGCCGAACGTCTCGTGGAGCAGCACCAGCAGGTTGAAGTTGTTGCGCTTGACAAAGATCGCGTCGTGGCAGGTCGTGGTAGAAATCGCGATGCGCCTTAAATAAATAAATAAAAACGGTCAAACTCTGAGACGAGATGGGATTTAGGGACATGTGTCCCCGCCCTGCACGATCTTGGTGTGAGGGATCTTCAATCCGTCCCCTTGACGTAGCCGTGGCCGTTCTTTTTTGGTTACAAGTAAGTAGCGTTGTGAACAGAACGCCCACCATGAACCACGTTTATCGGGAAGGGGGAGGTCTGTGACCTGCCTATTCGCCCGGCATGCGAGGGCATGCGCGGCCTTTCGGAGCCCCCTTCCTCTGTCGGCTTAGTACGGTTGGTCAGCGCGTCTCCGTCAGGCTGGGCGTCCTATTTGTGCTCCCTCCCTCGCTCTCTGGCACTATCTATTCATCTGTGCCCAGTGTTGTGCGAGGGAGTTTTCTTGTACAATTCCTTTTGAGCAGGGTTGCTCGGGTCGGGGTGGGGCGGGGTTGTGGGGTGGGGATGTCGGGGGGGGTGGTGGGGTGGGCGCCGGAGTGGGAGTGGTGTGACTGCTTTTGTGGTGGGTGATGGGGCTCTAGGCTCAAGAAAAAGAATTCTTAAGATACAAGCCTCTCTCACAGCACACTGGCACGACAAGGGCGCGGACTGGCGCGGACTGGCACACACACCGGTAGGTAGGTAGGTAGGTAGAAAGGTGAAGAACAGCCAGGCTCGGACTGGACACCAACGCGTATGGGTGACACCGGCTCACAAGAAAAAGAAAGAGCATGCACGAACTTTCCTGGCCCTGCTTCGCTCGCTCCGTCCAGGCAGCGCCACCTCCTTTCAGAGCTTCAGCAGTCCACGTCGTTCTCGCCCTATGATGCGCACCGACGAGCCTTCCGGCCTCAGCCAGCCCCTGCGGCCTCAACGCGACCGCTCCGCGTACCGCAACTTTCTCAAGATGGCCGTGCTCTTCTCCATCAACCACGGAACCGTCGCGGCCGTGCTCAACATCAGCGTGCAGCTTCTCGGCGACGCGGGCTCGTACCAGTCTGGCGCGCTCTACATCACGTACGCGCTGACGGCGCTCATGTTCTCCTCCGCGCTCAACGAGGCGCTCGGCCCGCGCTGGTCGCTCGTCGTCGCGGCGGGGCTGTACTCGCTCTACGTGCTCTCGCTTCCGCTCGCGCTGATGCTGCCGCCCGAGGCGCGCGGCGCGCGCGTCGCGCTCGCGCTGTGCGGCGGGACGGTAGGGGGCTTCGCGGCCGGCTTCCTCTGGGCGGCGCAGGGCACCTACTTTGCTCTCTCTGCGCGGAGGCACGCGTTGCAGATGGACATCGAGCCTGCGGAGGCAAATGCAGAGCTGGCGTCCGCGTTCGCGTCGACGTTCCTCTCGCTCGAGCTGTGCCTCAAGGCGCTGCCGATCGGGCTGCTGCCGCTCTCGCACAAGATGGTGCACGTCCTCGGCCACGACGTCTCCTCCTCCAACCTCCTCATCGGCGCCCTCTACTCGCTGCTCGCCCTATCCGCCGCCGCAGGCGCCAAGCCACTTCCGAGACAGACGCCTCCAAGACGCCTCCACGACGCCCCCAAGACGCCCCCAAGACGCCTCCCGGACACCTCCGAGGCACCCTCCCCCTCCTCCCTCCGCGGCAGGACTCACCCGCGTCAGCGACCTCTCCGATGCCGCGAAGCCGGAGGATGCAGAGGCGCCGCGCGATACGGCAGCGGCGGCCGCCGCCGCCGCCGCTGACGACGCCGCCGCCGCCGCGAACCGCACCACCACCGTCGCCGTCCCGTCGCGCTTCTTCTCGCGCATCGGTGCCGTGTGCGGGCTGTTGTCCCATACCTCCAGAGTCTCGAATCCTAGTGAGGGTTCGGTCCCGTGGGCGGTGTGGTAGGCGCCGTGTGCGAGTTGTGGGCGCGCAGGCCTGTCGTGCTGCTGCTCGCTCCGACGCAGGCGGCCGGACCCCGCCACTTCCCCCCGGCCCGCCACTTCCCTCGGCCCGGCGCCACTTCCCTCTCCCCTCCCCTGGCACGCCCTTCCTTGGCGCGCCACGCACCGCCGCGCCGCCGTGTCCCCCGCTCTCACGCCCTCTCTCACACCCGCTGAGACACTCCCGCCCTCCTCCTCCCTCCTCCCTCGCTGCACAGGCCGCCTTTGGCGTCTCCGCTGCGCTCCTCGGCTACGAGGTGACGGGCAAGCTCGTCAAGCAGGCTCGAGATATGGGGAGATGTGGGGAGATGTGGGGAGATATGGGGAGGTGACGGGTAAGCTCGTCAAGCAGGCCTTCGCCTCACCCTAGCCTACCCCTAACCCTAAACCCCCCCAGCCTGTCCTCACGCCATGAGGCTCGTCTACTAGGCCTTTGCCTACCCCAAGCCCCAGCCCCGACCCCAAGCCCCAATCGTTCCTCACACGCTGACGCGCGTCCGCCAGGCCTTTGGCGCCGACGCTGTCCTCGCCGGCTCGCTCTGCTCCGCCCTCGTCTCCGCCGTCGCCGCGCTGCTGCAGGTGTGCAGCGCCGCCGGGCCTCCCTCGACCCAGGGCCTCTGCCTGCCTCCTCTCTCCTCGGCTGCCGCCTCTACCACCGCCCGCCTCTTTCTCCAGGGCGTGCCTCCCCCCCCCCCCCCCATCATAAAATTAAATGGGTAATTTGG